>NW_026267212.1:931704-938534 GCF_000697945.3 Frankliniella occidentalis | reverse complement strand
CCTGTCTCCTCCTCGTCCCCCTTCCCTCCCGCTACCAACCCCATCCTTCCAAGCAGACCTCTGTTTCGCCATCCCCGACCCTTAACTGCCATCCTGTCTTGGCTTCCCCCGCCCTCCGTGCCTTTCTCCTTAGCACTAGGCTACTCTTCCCCCATCCCTGTGTGTCTCCTCTCTCTCGTCTACTTCGCCCGCCCGCTCTCATGCGGGGCGTGGCAAGCATTCGCGTGAAAGTGAGAAATCCTCTCGCCCCAACGAAGACATATTCACGTGTGCTATGCGAGGGGTGCGCTCCACAGCAAGGGTGGGACTGGACCCTGTTCAGGTGACATAAATGTTGTTTTGGTTAGCTATTCTGATTACGAATCATTGAGAAAATTTTGTTCTTGTTCTGCTCTAAATTATTCTTAAAAATTGGTATCGCCTCATGAAGTTTCATTTTACTTCCAACCTCGACGCGACACTTTTCGAACTATAAATCATGGCTTTACAGTAGAAGGCTGTCCGTTCGTTCGTTTTCTTGTCATTTTCTTCAGCAGTTCCCTAGCGATAGGGGAGAGGAAACTCCGCATCAGGACGTGTCTCCTCCTTCGTCAAGCCGCTTAGGCGAGTTCCTAACTCCAAACACAGCCGCGCAAGGCGTGCAAGAAAGTGACCGTAGCGCGACCATCCACGCTGCGGCCAGGAGGTCGGTCAGACCGGGAAGAGAGATAAGGAGGAGTGGGAGGAGTAAAGGATGAGATTTCAGGAAACTGAGAATTTTACAACCTCTTCTCTGTTTAACGAAAGAGAATTTAGTTACAGCCATTAACCAAGTCTTGTGGATTTCTAGAACCTATTTGTAAACTTGCACTTTTCACTATGCTTAGTATTTTCAACAGGAAAGAGGCATTAGGTCAACAGGCACTAATTCCCTGGCAACTTTCCTTGTGGATTGACAAGGCCTGAAATCTTCGCAGCATTCAACCCGAGCTTTCGCCGCTTTTGTAAAAGCCACTAAAATTTACTTAAATCTTTTACGGATGTTCTGATCTCCGTTGAAATGTAGCCGCCAACACATGCGGTCGTGGCGTACCGTAGAGCCTGACCCCGACAGTGCACGGTAGACATGCGGTCTTGGAAGAGCGGGGAGCGGACCAGCTCAGGCTCAGCCACTGCTGCGCGGCATATTTCACGCTTCCTCGAACAGTCAACAGCAGCCAGGAACAACTCCCTTCTGCTCGCGCCCGTGCCCCCGCTCTTGTGGGGAAACGGAGCGTGCTTCAGCGTGGCCCGCGCCGCCGTGCCTCGCCTCGCCTCGGCGCCGCTCGGCCTGGCTCGTTCCGGTTCGATTCGATGCGCTGTACTTAAAGCTAAATCTTTATGCAACGTCCATGTAGTGACTGAAGCGGGCTGAAGCGAGTTGGCCACCACTTCGATTGAGGATGTGCACAGGATTACGTAATTACAGGGATTACACGTGAATTTTGAATGATTACAAGTAAATTTTGGTGAATTTTTGCTCTAAAATCTTTAAATTTGGACAATAAGGTAAAATTTAGTGACAGTGTTTTAAAATTTGATCAAGGATTACACGAAATAGATAGGGATTACGTAGGGATTACACCCTCATCTGTATACAGGATTACGCGAGTGGTGGCCCCTCGGGCTGAAGTGTAGAAATAAACGGCCTTTAAAAAACGATCATGAAAAAACTGAAGCGTTTGTACGTAGTACATTTGCGAAGGGCAGATAAACCTTCCAGTTTACATATTTCCCAATTTAAAAAATACATATACATTAAAAAAATAAACAATTGAAAACTTGACGATGTTTTTATGTACATATTTTCTCTCAGGAACAAGCACATGCTTTTCCCTTTCACAGGGGCGCGTGTAAATTCTCCATCCTTCATAGCAAAAAGAGGGAGGGGAGGGGGGTGAGCTGCCTGACGATCATTGCGCCCCTTCCTCGCTCCTTCAGGGGATAAAAAAATTAAATGATCGATCCCTGGGTGCAGCAATAGAACGGTGGGGGGCCCGTGATTGAATTTGGCGCGCCTCGTCGAAGGACAAAGTTTGTCTTGATGTGAGTGCGGGGTGCGGGCTGCCACGCCACGCTGCTCGGTCATCGCCCTATAATGAATTTTCACGAGTTGGTAATGACCCGCGCCAGAAGGCAGAGGGGTGCGCAGAGATTTCAACGGCCTAACCTCCCCTTGAGTTACTGCCCCTGCGAGCCGGGGGTGGGGGGAAGGGAGAGTCAATGGGGTTGGTTCAGGCCGGGGAGGGGGAGGGGGCGGAGATGGACCCGCGCCAATGTACGGTGCCTGTCCTCATTCAAGAGATACCAAAAGTTTGGGTATGAGTTCCGGGTGGTGCAGTTCGGTTCTGGTATTGTACGAGAGTGAGAGAGACAGAGGAACCAGCAGAGGAGGGGGGAAAGGCGGCGAGGAGGAAAGGGGGCGAAAGTGAATGCAGCTAGATGGCGATTTGGCATCGAACTGTGCGATTCGTCTGGTTGTCGACTCGTGCACAACTTGCAACCATTTGTTCAACTTTGTCTACTGACCTCACCTTAAATCCCTTGCCCTGCACGCACAAACTACTGGTGACCTCTCGGCCCGACCCTCCTCTTCCCTCCCACCCGCCACAGCTGCTAACCCGGCTGATAAGTTTCGACTTAGCAGCGGGCTGACCACATGCAGTCCGTCCGACCCGAGCGCCCTTCATGCCATCCCCGTAGTTGGAGTGTCTGCGTATAATTGCACCTAATACTCTGCACATAAATTTGACACGCTTTGTCGAAACTAAACTGTAATTTTTCCTTTCTCTTTTTGATTCCAGATGTTCTGGTCGGGGTCGGGTCTCCTGATCGCCTGGTGAAACGCAGGTAAGAAGGTGCACTTCCAATCTACATATCATATGGGAACATAATTTTCAGATAATCGAGAATCCAATAGTCGAGAATTTAAACACGAAGTAGCATGTGACAATAATTTTGCTGCAGGTGCCCTCTGTTTTCAGCCATTCTTTCCCGTTATTACAAACATATCCTCCATGCTGCTTCCTGTTTGCATGGGTGTGTTCCCTCCCTCTTTATCCCGCATCCTCGGCGCTGTTGTGTGCAGCCTGCTTTATTAACAGAGCGTGATGCGAGCTTCGGCGCACTCTCGTTAGCATAATGAGAGAAATGTGCATTACGCTCCCTACATATTTGGAGTGTAATATGACTTTACCCCGCGACGCCTGCTCAAACCCGGCTCTAAGACGATCATTATATACTTAGAGGCAGTACTTTTCCCCTTATCACGTATAGCCTTCTCCGTTTCGTCAAGCTGGTTCGATTTCGAGCTGCGATCTCACGTTTGGGCGGCGCGCACACACTCGCGCGCACCCAGCGGGCCCAGCAGTGCGCGCGCGTGCGGGCTTAGTTCTTAACCGCTTATCGGGCCGCACCCAAGATACAATAGTCGTGAGAGCAGCCTTATCTGGTCCTCCCAGACTTGCGAACGAACCATTGCGGGCTCCAGGCCGATGGTGTGTAAGGATTCGCGCTCCGCAGTGTCGCGGGAGGGGTGAGAGAGAGGGAAGGGGTGGGGGTTAGGGGGTCTTCGGGGAGCGGTCTGGGGTTAACGCTTGCCAGGGTGTCCTGGGATGTCCCGGGGTGGCCGAGGGTAGGTGTAGATAGTGTCCGGGTGGGAGTGGGGTGTTTGGTAGGCCAGCAGAGAGCGCCAAGCAGGGCTCGTGTTACTGGCCGACCAGCTTTTAGCTTTCACCAGGTCAAACCCCACAACATCCCCTCCCTCCGGCCCACCTCGACCCGTCCCCCCTCCGCTCTCCTTCTCTTTAGGCCAAAGGGACGACTAGTACAAACAGTTCCGTCGCTTGAAAACAAACTGATGACCAGCGTAGCGACGAAAAGGGAGATGAATCGGGTCATCATCGGTTTTACTGTTGTTTCCGGGGATAGGGAATCCGAACCATGCACATCGTCGCGGTGTGCGGCGAGCACGCTGTTGTCAAACGAACATGCGCGACCGGATGTCATTCGACCGAGAGAGACAGAAGAATTCCAGAAAAAAGCTAGCACGAATGTCGGGCAGGCCGAGAGGCCGCAACGGTAACGTCTCCGTCACACCAGCAAAAATAGGACGTTTTGTCTCTCTTCAGTTTCAGTAGGACAATTCCCTTCATTGTGGCCTGTGCAGAAGAGGAGACCCTAATGCATTCATGCTACTCTCTATTTCGGCACGACAGCGAAGAGTGGTGTCTTTTCCAACATGTCGCCTGTTTGTTCGGGGTCCGACTGCAGTGGGAGAGCGCCGCTTTTCCGCGACCCTCGTTTCGCACGGAGAGCCAATCACAGTTAAACTTAAGCGACACCTGCCAAAATGCAAAGCGTGCCTGGGCCGTTGTGGTACCCCACGGGCGGGTACCATCCCTGCTCGGCACCCGCCCGGTACCCGCCCGGGGGAGATAACGGGTTACCTCCAGCTGCATCGCTCAGCCAGTCCACGCTTATCACAGGCCGGGAACTGGCTGCCTCGGTACACTGTTTTTTTTTTTTTAACGAAACTCATTTAAAAACTTTTGACGTACTAATAAATTGTTAAGTAGTATTTTTTAGACCTGAACGTAGGTGAGAATTAGAGTGAGGTTTGATGCAAAGTCCTACTAATTCCCTCCCTTTGGCCTGAAATACCACTGCCGCGTCCGTGTACCGGAATCACTCACTTGGCTTATAACCCTGCACTGGCCCTCCTTGAACATAACCACCCCATTACGTACCCGACTACACCATTACCCTAATACCCCCTCTCCCTCTCCTTCACCCTCCCCTTCCCCCGCCGCCCGGCAGCTTCCAACACCCTCCGGTGTCTCATGCTCCATCGGGGACCCCGGCCAACAACAGTGAGCCATTTCCAGGGAAAGAAGCAGCCTCGAGCCGCGCGACTCCCCGCCGCCACCGCCACCATTCTCGGGCTGCAGCCCTCTTAAACAATCCGGCATGTTAGAAAACGACGCGAGCGCCGCGCGGGCACTTCTGGCACCACGCCGGGGACAAATGGCGGATAAACCCGGGTCCTATTGCGATATTTATCCCCCCCGCTCAGCGCGCTGCGCAGTCGCGGTGGTCGATCTGCGGCGCGAACAGGCGCGTGTCTAGGCGAACAAACACAAACGCGTTCAAAAACAGACGGATATTTTTGGCCTCAGGTAATTTATGGGGCGCTTTAGAACCCGACTACCGCAACCCCCTGACTCGCCCGGGCCCGGCTCCGTACACGGTCGGTCGCCGCCCCCTTTCTCCAAGTTTAGTGAAGTGCGGCTGTGTGAGGCTGGGAGGGGGGAGCGGGGGGCGGGGGTATTTGAGTCAGCGCAATCCTGCCTTAATTCCGCGCTGCCCGGCACTTTGCACCTCTCGCTGTGCACTCCACTCACGCGGGTACATCTCACTGTAAAATGTGATCACTGTTAAATTCCTACAAAGCAATGCTTTGCAGAAATGCGAAGTGTTTATAGATCCTTTGTAACTGCAAAGCATTTACTTTAAAGTAAATTGCAATTGCAATTACAAAGTGTTGTTTTGCAATTGCAAAGCAATGAAACACGATGCAAAGCACCGCTTTGCAATTGCAAAGTAAATGCTATTACAAAGGATCTAAATACTTCGCAGTTCGGCAAAGCATTGCTTTGCGGGAATGTAACAGTGATGGCCAGACACTTTTCACCCGAATCGAGCGACGCATGTCTACGTGGTCTACGCGCTTTGCTTGCGTTGCGATAGGGGCAAGCTGGCAAGCGATCGAGTTTTGACAATTGCGTATTTCGTGGTAGACTCGTATTTGCAACCTGCCCCTGGTTCAGAAAAGCCAGGCAGCACCGACGTAGCCTACACAACATTAATGATGATTTTATGTTCAAAATGACCGGTGGTTGTTTATTTCGAAAACTTCCCTGAAGTGAGCATCGCTATTCAATAATTGCGAAGCATTATTGCTGTTAATTCTTGAAATATTGCTTTGCAATTTGCGAAGTAAATGCTTTGTAAGCGCGTGCTTCTCTGGTTCCCAGGATGACGGGATAGCGATGGCGGCTGCCCGCTGGCCGCTGCTGCCGCTGCTGCTGCTGTTGCTGCTGCTGACGGCCGGAGTGTCCCCCGAGACCTTCGGCGCCCCCTGCGGCGGCACCCTGGTGGGCCAGGACTCGGGCGTGCTGCAGACGCCGGGCTTCCCCGGGCCCTACCCGGTGCCGCTGCGCTGCGCCTGGGTGCTGGACGCTTCGCACCGCCAGGAGCCCAGCATCGCCCTGTACCTCACGCAGCTCTACCTGCTGTCCGGGCTCACCATCACGCAGTACGCTTACTACGAGCGGGAGGACTTCCACATGGGGGAGCAAGAGGTAAGTTGGAAAAGTACGCAAAGAAAAGAGGGGACGAAGAAACCAACGTTGACTCCGTTCGCTACTTGCGAATTAATTCTTTCTCTAATACGAAAACTTTCTCTTCGCTTATAAAACACAGTTTCTTTGTAAACGTACCGTGCTCGGCGTCAGTAAGTCCTTGCAGTACCGGATTTATTAGTGTGGTTGCCATACTCACTGTGAAAAATATCCTCGTAAATGTACAACATTTGTTTTATTTACATGTGGTACATTTGCAGCCCACTTACTTTGCGATCAATTCGCAATTCGATACGAAAAAATGTTAAATTTGCAATTTTAAATTTGTAAGTATATACGACACACATCATGGAAAATATTCCCGTAAACCTACGACTAATCTGCACAGTGCTCAAGGCACCGCATAATGAGTGAAGGCAACGAGTGAGGGTGCGCCGGCTGGGGGTTAGG
>NW_026267212.1:930387-931654 GCF_000697945.3 Frankliniella occidentalis | reverse complement strand
GGTCCTGAAAGAGAGAGAGAGGGAGAGAGAGAGAGAGAGAGAGAGAGAGAGAGAGAGAGAGAGAGAGAAAGAGAGAAGGGGGGCTTGTAGTGTTATACTCAGTGTGTGCAGTCTCTCGGAATGGATGCGCGCCGCCCGACACACAGTGTAGTGCCAGCCCCGAGCCCGGCAGCCGCGCCCAGCACAGCGCCCTCCACGATGCTCGCCCCGAGGCCTCCCTCTCTCCCGCCAGAGCGGCTCTCTCCAGCACGCCGGCCTCCGAGAAGTTGATATTCGCTAAACCGTCGCCGTCCCTCTCTCTAGCTCTCTCTCTCACTCTTTTCCTCTCTCTTTCCCTTCCTCCTTTCCCACTAACCCCCACCCTCTCTCTCTCTCTCTCTCTCTCTCTCTCTCTCTCTCTCTCCGGCTCTCTACCCCTCTCTCTCACACACTGTGGTAACGTATGAACAAAGTTTGGTGCCGATAGGAACACGCACTGCCTAACACTGCACAGCCATCCCCTGCGCGCGCTGCTAAATCTCTACCGACCGTAACGCCGCCTAGTTTACACAGCGAGAGGAGTCCAGTGCAGCAGACCGGTCTTAAACGGGAGGAAGTTTGCATGTGGTGCGCACTGCGCACATCGGCAGACTATCGTACCCCGGACTGTGTTTGACACATTAAGTGCTGCCTACGGGTCTTACACTGTTCCCTTTCAGTTCTAAAATTATTTTCTTTTAGTTCGAGGGGGTAATAACTCCTTTTTGATGTTTAGACATGATTCTTGAAATCCTTGATACCCAGTAATTCCCGTCCACTATGTTCATTTCTTAGGTTTTCAAGTGGTAGAAAACGCGAATTTCGACTAATTTGTACGAGTTCCACTAGTTTCCCGCTTATTTAAGGCGATTTCTGTTGATTTTGATTAATTTTTATCCTCTTGATTCCCAGGCACGTATACACATAATTCCCGGAGTTATTGCCCCCTCGTTTTAGTCGATGATTAAATAGTATCAGCTGTTAGTACACTGGTAAAACAATTGTGCAATATTTTCATACCAAACGTGTGTAAGTTGTGACTTAGCACATTACATGCTGTTTAACTCAAGTTACACACTTGCGTGGCGTGCAAATTTTAGACGTTTTGTAAACGTTTAAATTCTGCACACTTAGACACACACAGTTCTATGCTGTCAATAGGGAACCGTACGGTGTGCAGCTGCTATACGTTTCGGAAGTGTCGAAAGTTTAAACACCAATTGACGTATAACATAGTTAGACACCACAA
>NW_026267212.1:924679-925042 GCF_000697945.3 Frankliniella occidentalis | reverse complement strand
AGAGGAAGGGGGGAGGGAAGGGGGAGAAGGGGCCATCGTAAGATGGCAGGGTTTGCAGCACCCTCGCGGCCGCGCCGTGGTGGACCCGTGGACCCTACCGCGGGGGGCCGGTTGCCGGGCCGGGGCCTTCAGCACGACGCTACTCGCTCGCGAGGAAGAGCAACGTGCAACCCCGCCCGAGACCCCGCGCCGCCAGTTCCTGAACAAGTTTTTTATTCGCGAGCGACGAATCGATGGTAGAGCGTCGTGGCCAAGCGCCTTGGTCCCAGTCAGCCGGGATGTAGTAGTGCGGCCGTGACTCGCCGGATGAATTATTCATCTCATTTTATGTCGAATATTTAAGTGATCGTCATATCCCCCCCC
>NW_026267212.1:922565-923949 GCF_000697945.3 Frankliniella occidentalis | reverse complement strand
CCTCCCCCCCACGTCATCCCCCTCGCCTTCCGAAACCCTTCTCGCAGCTCCAATCCCCCCCACCTTCCCTCCCTGGGAGCCCGCGGGGCTTAAAATGACTGAATAGCATATCCTGTATCACAGCGCGCCGCTGTGCCGCACCTCCCGCAGCCAGCTCTCCTATACCCGCTCGGGCTCGGGGGTGGGGGTGATGGTGCTGGCGGAAGGGGGTCCTCCATCCATTCCCGGCTCTGCCTTGAGGTTTCGGAGGTCATTGGGAAGAGGGGAGGTGGGTAGGGGTTTGCACGGGGTATAGGGGCGGTACTGCAAATCCGCGTCGTGCTTTATGGACCCCCTTTGCTTGCATCCCCCTCCGCCCTGCCCCTATACCCCCTGTACCCTGTACCCCCGCCCCTTATTTTTTTCCGCGCGATGCGCCCCAACTGGGTCTGGGCCGCGCGCCCCGTCTCCGCGCTGCGCAGGGCCCCGCGCGCCCCATGGCCCCCTTCACAAAGATTACTGGGCGCCGCCGCCCCCTGCCCGCCGCCGCCCGCCCTCGCCCGCCGCCGCAGATACGCCGTAGCCTCGAGACGAGATAAAAAATGTTGGGGCGGCGTGGCGGGGGCTGGCGCGCGTTGACAGAGATTAGCAGCCAGTGACCGGGGGTGGGGTGGGTGGGGAGAGGGGAAGTCAATTATGCCCAGCCAGCCGGGCGTTGATCAATCGGAAAGAGGCAATTTCTCTGAATTTTTCCCCCCGGAAGAATATTAAGTATTTGGAGAGTTTTTGCCGTTAACACCAGAACTGTTTGTCTTTCGCGTGTGGCAGATTTGTGGAGCATACTGGTAAACCTGCTCAATGTGGTGGACTGGTAGTTTAACTAGCAATTATTATCATTATTGTTCCAAAAATAGAACAAAAATTGGGATTATGATTTTTGTTTTAATAAACCTGCTTCTCAACGCAGTTAAAGAAAGCTAAAGAGATCCATCAGCGTGTGTCCAGTTAGGGCTCATGAAGGAAGACCAAAGAAGAGTCGTTTGGGCGCAGCCCGGCTTGACGTGCAGAAGGACCCGATGGAATAGAGGCGAACAAGACTTGTTCTGGAGTGGGATGGGGGCAGTAAGCCATTTCCTTCAAAGGGACATTTTGGAGGCAATTCGACGCGGGTCTCTTCTCTGGAAGTTGCGCTAGTGGATCATTCCGATGCTACAGATAGTCTGCCAGGCTCCCCCCGGCTACCGGGCGGGCAAAGGGGGCGGCGGGGAGGAGGGACAGAAAGAGAGCTCCGCGTGAATAGACGTCGCTTTTCTGTTGTGCCGCGCGCGAGAGAGACGAGAGAGAAACAGGGGAGGTGGAGAAAAAGGAATAAGGCGAATGAGAGAGAGAGAGAGAGAGAGGGAGA
>NW_026267212.1:918660-922515 GCF_000697945.3 Frankliniella occidentalis | reverse complement strand
GGGGGGGGGGCTTAATTACCATAAACCAGGCCTGCGCACTTACAACGGACGCATATGTTCGGCATATTTACGCGGGAAAAAAAAGGCAAAAAAAACGCAAAACACAGCCTTTGTCAGCGGACGATATGGTCCCCAGAAAGATGTAGAATGTACAAAATACAGAGTGTGGACGGGGGGCGGAAATGGTGACAGGAATATCAACATCACAACTCGCAAAGTATATGCGAATTATTTCCTCCGGCTTGTGTGTCCGTTCCTTCTGGAGGTTATCGATTTTCAAGTGGAGCTTTTTGGAGGGAATATGCCTGCTGTTCTTTACGCCCTTGACTTTCGCCTCTCCCCGTTCTCCCCGTTTTACTCTCCTTCCTCCTTCCTCCTTCCTCCTTCCCCTCTTCCTCCTCCCCCTCCGCTGTATCACTCCCTCTCCGTCTCTCACGAGGCCTCTCGCTCTCTGCCGCTCGTCTACCATCACTCGAATTATTCAGCGACGCCCTGCAGGGCAGCGTGCCGTCCGGCCAGCGACACACAATGGCGGCCCCATTGTCCCATACTGGGGTGCGAATCGTAAATTCTGTGGCGGGCGCAGGGCACTGGCCTGGCTGGGCCTGGGAGAAAGGGGGAGGGGAGAGAGAGGAAGAGGGAGAGAGAGAAAGACGACAGATAGACAAACGGACAGACAGACAGGCAGCCAGACACGCTTGGACGTACGACAACGACAATATCTTTCAATAGGCGTTTCCTGGTATGGGTAATGGGTACAGCACTATTGAGAAACGAAAGGCACCTTGCGAACGAGTGTACCTGCCCTGCCATTTCATTGCGAACGAGTCGGGGGTGATTTTCTTTTGAAATGCGACGAATATACCCGTCACAATTGCGTTCCGAGGAATTCGTTTTGTATGTTTACAAAGCTCGACAAAGCCCGTACAAACAAAGCATCGCAGATCCTTTGGCCCAGAGGTCACCCCGCGACTTAGCGCGTAGGAGAATCTCGGATCAACCCCTTCCGGGAACCTCCCCTCAGTCCTCACGAATACGCTCCCCACCCCACCTTTACTACAAATCTAACCTCAAGTGCCTGAAGCCAGAGCGTGGGCAACCCGCCATACTGTCCGGTGCTGCTTGGAACACCCAGAAGACTGTCTTGAAATCAGTTGAAGAAAGCCGTGGGCTTCTACCTTCACTTTAAGAGCGTTTGGGCGGTTCACGCCCGCGTACGGGGAACTATATAACAAGAAGTGGGGCCCGGCGAAGAGAAGGGACGGCGCTGGGCGGGACGGGCTTGATGCGCTCAGCGGGACGGCCGGACCCCCGCCTCCTCTCGCCCAAGTGGCCCTATGTCACACACATTTCAAGTCGAATGTCGGTGTCGCCACTGGCAGTGACGTTTGCCCCCTCCCCGCACCTCCTTCCCGATCCACCCTCCAAACCCCCGTCCGTCGCCGCCCCGTCCGCGCCAACCCCCGCTTGCTTTTTCGCGACTGGAGCGGTTCCCGCACGTCCTGCGGAGGGAGAGAGAGAGAGAGGAAGAGGTCGGGAAGCAACCGTGCGGAGTGGAAAGTGGGGGAGGCGGGGGCAGTTAGGGAGGGTCTCAGCCCGACCCACTTCCACTTTTTCGCTCTGTGTAGTTGCGCCGGGGTCGTCCGAGCGCAACGATATGACGCTGGCAGTACATCGAGCGCGATGCAGTCGATGGAGACGTATTGGCTGCGAGACGGAGGGCCGGGAGGGAGGGGGTCCTTCATCACATAAATGACACACGATGTTGCGCAGCAGGTCCCGCGTGACTTTCTTGTTTACATATGTTCGCTGCTGTACTTTTCGTCCGCGCTCGCGCTGATGTGTGTGAGCACGTAAGGCACGTGCACGGCCCTTGTGCACCGCACACCCCTGCTGGTCTTATCTGCTAATGGCCCGGACGTGCTCAGCTGTGTGTGTGTGTGTGTGTGTGTGTGTGTGTGTGTGTGTGTGTGAGTGCGTGCGTGCTCCGGTGCGGGCGTTACGTTACGTTGCGTTACGTGTGTGTTTGTAGCGTCTGGACGGTGGTGCCCCGGGTGGGGAGGGTTCACAGGCAGTGCGGCAGCGCGGCCGCACACGACCAGCTCAATGAACTGTGATGTTACGTACTGCAGAGCGTGCCCCGCCGGGCGCCGCTCCAAAGGGTGGGCCCCGACTGCGGGGCCCTACCCGGAGGAGGGAGAATCACGCACAAAACAAAACACCAGCACGGGGTGCAAAGGAGAAACCACGCTGATTTAGGAACGAAGTGAATACCCGGGTGTCCCACGGACCTATCGCTTCAGAGCACAATTTGTGTAATTGTGTACCGGATTGTCCGCATGCAGGCGACTAGTTCCTTCTTCGAAGCGACCGCGCGTAACGCCGTGGCACACTTCACGATACATCTACTTCTATCCTCCTATTTCACTTTTTCAATTGGAGCCTCGTTATAATAGAGTCAGTTGGAAGTTATCTGGCGTTCTCTCATTCTCACAGACAGAAAATGCAATTTGCACTAGCGTCTGGTGGAACCAGCCAGATTTGAGCTGACGGGGTAACGAGCGCAGCAGAGACTGGGGTCATGAGCGCGAGGGGTGGACGGGGAAGTGTGCTTGAGCGGTCAGTGTAGCGCCTCGCGACTCGCCGCGCCCCGCCCGGGCCGGACCCCCCGCACAGCTGGCGCCGCCGCCGCGCCTCGCCACGTCCTCTAAACTAAGAAATGAAGCCTGTCCGGGCCGCTGCCACCGACACCACCACCACCCCAACAGGCCAACTTCTCAAACTCGGCTCATTCGCGTTGAAAGAATGTTCCGAGCAGCCAAGCCGAGCCAGCCAGCCAGCTCGAGGGCCCTGCGGGATGAGGGCCCGGCAGATGAGGAGGAGGGAGCTGGTGGTGGGGGTGGCAGCGTCGCCAGGAGCAAGTTGGAAGAAAGGGCCCGTACTCGCTGCAGTGCGAGAGAGACGGGGTGTCGGGGCGGCGCGCGGCAAGGGGGGGGGGGCGTCATCCGCGTCTCGTGCATCTTCCCGGACATGAATTAGTTTAATGTGCCCACAGAAATGTTGTATTTTAGTTTCCGCCCTAAAATGTTAGTGGTTAAATTCCACAAAATCAAGTACGGTATAAAGAAACATAACGGTCGCCGCCAGCTGTACACCCATTCGCCCAATTCGTGTTTTTTGAGTGCTGCTAAAGCAGTCGTTATTGCATTCCTCTAATACCTGTAAACTTACCAGAGTACGTGGGGATTTTTGCAGACACGTAAATTTACAGTATTTTTCCCAAAAATACCTAAAATCTGTAATTTTACTGGTACTTTAATTTTATCGTATTATTTCGGTAAAACTAACGTGTTCTGTAAAATTAAATTTTATTTCCGTACAAGATCACACGAATTTTCGGTTAAATCACTAACCTTTTTTTACAGTGTGGATGCACATATAAATTCGTGGGAAGAGAGCATACGAACGTTCCACTTTGTAACGCCCAGTTGGACATTCATTAGCGGTCCAGTGCTCAGCACCGATTGTTTTAAAGTTTGCTCGTCGCGCTTTTCACCGGAAAAACAAATATGACACATATCACACCTATGACGCAATCTGTACAAACCACGTGGTCACATTCCTTTAATTTCATATCAAATCCAACCAATGGATTCTTCTAGAATTTTTTTCTGTTCTTTCTCTTCTTTTAGAAAACTTCAATGGGTGAAACCCTACCCTCCATGTTCCCCAAAAATTCCCCAACCCGAACCCCAACCAACCGCACACCTTCCAATGCTAAGCTTCCCCCATTCCCTCCCCACTCTCGCTCTTTCTAAGTCTCTCTCTCTCTCTCTCTCTCTCTCTCTCTCTCTC
>NW_026267212.1:912330-918287 GCF_000697945.3 Frankliniella occidentalis | reverse complement strand
GGGGGGGTTATAGGGGTATAGTCGGAGGGGTGGCTTGGTGTGGCGTGGCCTGTAGGCCAAGCAAATGGATTATGTTTGCTTATTGAAATTGCTGCGCCCCTCTCGCTATGACAAATGAACGGCGGGCGCTGCGGATGAGCTCCCCCAGCGTGTAAAACATGTAGTGCGCTCTGTTGGTGGAAGCTGAGCGCCGAGCCTGTCGATGGACTGGCAGCTACTAGTGGACCGGCGGGGCGCTCTCTGAAAGTCCAGCTTTAACACAGCCCCTATGTATAAGAGAGTAGCACGTAATGTGCAAGAGTGCGGTTCCACTCTCGCAACAGTGCAACATTTTGTTCTACTCTTGTATGAGACGCTACGCTACTGCTAAATTTTTCCAGCGTAGAGAAATCATTGGGGTTGTTAATTTGCTGAAACCATAAAGACTCCTCTAAGAAGCTTTTTAGCTGCTGCGCTGACACGCGCCAGTAGACTTCCGAGACTTCCTGGATGCAAACCAAAGAGCACATGTGCTCTTGTCGCGCGTTTCCCCCACCGCATGACCGCTACACGGTGGTTTTCCTTTGAAGTCTTCTCCCCGCTAACAACGGTTGCTCTATAGATACTGGTGCTGGATTCTAGCTACCCACCTCTGTGCTCGCGCCGAAAGACGGGTATTTGCCGGGTGCTCTACGAGGGAATGGCTTGCCTCGGGCGGGCAGGCTGCTCTTAGTAGAGAGGATGAATATAACTTTCAGCCCGCCCTTCTGACGGAGGGTAAGGTGCAGGGCGGTCGGAGACGCCCCGAGATCCTCTGGGGACATGAGGAGGAAAAGGGAGACGGGGAACGGTGGCTCTCACACTGCCAAAGCACGTTTACACTCTTAATGCAAAAGAACAGTTTTGTAAGACAAATAAGTAACATTTTTATACGCGTACGCGACTAGCAAAGGCAAAAGTATATCGTTAGAGAGGACAATTGTAAAATTTTGGCTCTTCTTATGGACAAATTTGTTTCCTAGACGAGACATGTTTATGTTGAAGTAAATAGACTTTTAAACTCTGTGAAAAATATCGTCGTAAATTTACAAAAAAATTGTAAACTTGAATTATAATTTAAATGTAAATTTACGGCATTTTTTATACTCCCCAAGGGATTTGAAGTCGTAAAATTGACGCTCGAGCTGTGGCAGTGGCACTTGCCGGGCCCTGCCGGTGCAGCTAGTCGCCGCTTTTGTGCATTCTCTTGTTTTTAGTGAAATTTTCCCTCCCGTTGTTCGGAATACTGCCTACTTCTTGAATAAAAAGTTAGTAAAAATCTGGATTTTAGTCAGGAAAAAGTCAAAAAATTGAAATCCGGAACCTGTAACAATCCTGTTTTACAATTAGAAATTGTAATTTCACAACTTGCGTCAAGGAAAATTTTCCTGTAACCTACCTACTTTTTTTCACAGTGAATCTGTTGTCCATTTTTAATGTTGCCTTTTTAGGAATGAAATTTACCCTCTACATATAGAGTGCATCCTGGAAAATCTACCTTTTAACTATTGTAGTGTGCACAGAATAAAACAAAAACAGATTGAGTGAAATGCCGGCTGTTGTTTCCAGCTGCTGGCGGTCTCGGAGCAGAACGCGCTCGACTCGCGCGTGGTGGTGGCGCACTCCCCTTACCTGGTGGTGCGGTTGACGGCGCAGCGGCTCGAAGGCAACCAGCTGCGCGCGCTGCCGCACCTGCTCACCGTGTTCGGCTTCAACATCACCTGGGAAGCGCGAGACGGCTCGCCCAAGCCCTGGCACGCCTGCTCCGTGGCCGACTGCTCGCTGGCGGGCGCGTGCCTCGCCGCTTCAGACTTTAAGTGAGTCCTTTTTCCGACTTCAAGTGGTATTTTACTTCTTTTTAATATCATCGATTGGCTGGCATAGTACCACGTATCGAGCCCCTGCGATGGGTGGGATAGGCCAGCCCGGTGGGCACGTTAGCTGAGCGGGCGGCCTACCCACAGACCTGCAGGCGGCGGGGCAGACACTCATTATTTTGCAATAGTATAATAACTTTCTATCGACAAAAATTGTGATAAGTAGTGTGTCATAGTACTACCAAAATTTGCAGTGAAAAGATCTCGCAGTATTTTTACAACAATTTTCTCCATTTTGCCAGTTTTTCACCAGCCTATGTATTTTTTCTTGCTGGCATCAAAGTGTGCATAAAAGATTACGTTTAGCTTGCGCCCTGTAAACTGTTTACTGAATTTAAGAAAATCTCGAAGCATTGTGTGCTTTCTTCGTGTCCAAGAAAAGATTCTCTGGGTGTCGTGCAGTCGACCGGTCTCCCCCTCCACCTCTCGTGCGCAGCGCGGCTGGTGGTCATGCGCCTTTGAGCAGCCTGAGCTTGTCGCCATAATTAATGGACTCGTCGGCAAGCGGGAAAGTTTTTCTGTCTCGCACGCGGGTTGGTTCCAGTAAAATGAAAGGGAGCAGAATAATTATAATAGGCGCATCCGTGTGTCTGCCAGTCCGACGGGTCGAGCCGTCGCACCGGACTTATCCTGCCACATGTGCTCGACGTGAGGGAGCGCCTAGCACGCGTGGACAGGGCAAAAAAAATCATACATGTATCTCTCGCAAGAATTCTTTATTTCGAGTTTATGAACACGATTATGTCCTTATATATATATGCGATATAATATTAAATTTAAAATTACGATAAATGTTTTGATGTTACAACGTGCTGAGTAAGATCCTAGGACTTCCTAGGATCTCTTCTTGTTAAAATTAAAGAACGTCATGAAACCCCTCTTTCCTTGCAGGAGTTTTGGCTGCCACTGTTTCGAGGGGCACCACGGTGAAGACTGCGGCCGTGGTCCTGGTTGCAGCGAGTCCAACAATCCGTGTCGGAATGGGGCTACCTGTCGGTAAGAAGAAGCAACTTTATCTCTATTATATTTTCTGCTACTTAAATACTCTGAAAACCCAACAGCATGCATTGCATGCGTTATATAAAGCATGCATGGTATGCATGCTGTATTTCACGCATGCATCGAGATGCATGCTGTTTTTAACGCATGCATTGAGATGCATGCTGTATTTATTGCATGCATTGAGATGCATGCTGTTGCTACAACTCGTTTTCGTGGAATATTTACTAAGTGAGCTTTTCGGTCTTATTTTTGATAAGACTATCGGATTCCTTGTGAAATTTCCGTTCGAACGAGCCTACATGTGATGGGGCCCTGACGCATAGTTACTTCGTACGTTCAGTTTAGCGGGTTTTTAAAAAATTATATTTGAAGCGTTGGTATTCAAGTTGGGAACCCCATCACATGTAGGCTCGTTCGAACGGAAATTTCACAAGGAATCCGATGGGCTCATCAAAAATAAAACCGAAAAGCTCACTTAGTAAATATTCCACGAAAACGAGTTGTAGCAACAGCATGCATCTCAGTGCATGCATTAAATACAGCATGCATCTCAATGCATGCGTTAAAAACAGCATGCATCTCAATGCATGCGTGAAATACAGCATGCATACCATGCATGCTTTATATAACGCATGCATACCATGCATGCTTTATATAACGCATGCAATGCATGCTGTTGGGTTTTCAGAGTAAGTGCGTGCGCCCTTCTAAACTCCATTCTCATCAAAACTCTACGCTCCCTAAAAGCTCTTGCGCTTCCTTGAGAGTTGTCACCCGATTGATGATTCGACTCTGTCCGAGCGAACGGCAGGCTTTTCGTCCCTTTTAACGTCCCTTCTCCCCGACCTTTCTTCCTTCCCCAACCCAACGCCACCCAACTCCACATTAAAGAGGTAAATCTAGATGCATGTCGACAGCGGTCCGATAAATGGATCGGGACAGGAAGAGATACTGAACTCGACGCTGGCATGTGCAGAGGAAGGGGGGAAAAGAGGGGGGGGGACTGAACGGACGAGGTTAAGGTCCAGTAGGTCAGTCGGTGACGTAGGGCGACAGCAGCAAGGGGCTCACCGGACCTAGTAGCTTCTTCTTCAGCAGGAAAGGCTGCCTTACACACGAAAAAAAAGGAAAAGTAAACGAAAATAAAACAACAACTTGCAACCTTGAAACCTGTTTGTAATTTTCTGATGGGTTTTGGGTTTTGCAAGACTTCTCGTGTACTTGGCGGTCACCGACATTTCTCGTCCTATTGAACTCCGTAAGCGAGAGGAAAGAGCAAGCAGGCCAGAATCTTCTTTTGTTTCCTGCTCCTTTGCTTTTTCTCAGAGGATTACGCAAACGTTACTCTGATACGCCGTTCCATCTTAATGAAAAAGGGCAGGAAAACCCCCTGGAGAAATAGCGAGAGACTGTCGCAAGGCGGTTTGCCACTGCGGGTTAGGGTGTCAGCGTAAGTAACCTTGCTGTTGTATTTTTTCTGTTTTTCTTTACCTGTTTTTGCGCAAACGAACGCTATTTATCCATCCTGCTCCATTTTTTACACCAGAGTTAACAACATTGAGGCAAATAGCTCACAAAAAAATAATGGTTCGTAATCCAAACCAAATTGTTTTGCAAGGAATTTCATGAGCTAGCAGATAATGTTTTTTGCCATATGAAAATAATGAGAATTCTTGGCAACGTCGCTTTATACTTCAGTTCGGAAGCGTAGCAGTGCGTGCTAAAACTATATTCCTAGCAGCTCCTTTCTTTGTACATAAAACGCTCTTGAGGCAGAGAGTTCAGTGTAAACACCCAAACAGCCTCTTCTGTGGTTCTTTGTTCGGTACAAGGGTGTGGCATCGTACACCGTGGTTCGCTCTGCCGAGTGCCGACGTACTCAGAGTAAGGAGAAAGGTCCTTTTTTCCATTGGTTTTTGGACGCCGCGACGGACTGCACTGCGAGGCGGGCCATGCGGTCATAAAGGACCCTTGCGTTACGAACATCATATAACTTTCACGGGGCTGAACATCGCCCCCGGGCATCTGCTTGCCTCTCAGAATTCCCGCCCAATGTTCCTTTTCTTCCCCCGCTGTTTTCCCCCCACTTTTTTCCCTCGTTGGTTTTACCGCTCACGGAAACATCGCGTCTCGGATACGAGTAAATATCCCTTTATGACTGCTAAAAGCAAAAGGACGCATCAGGACCATCTTTTTTTCTCGTCTTCCCAATTTCCGCTGCGAGGAGGGGAAAGGGGGGCTAATGAAATTCAGATAGGCACACCCCACCCCGTCTCGCCCCGCCCCAGCCCACTCGACCGCGCCCGCTGCGTCTCCCGCCCGCCACACCGCCAGAGGGAAATATTTCATTGCGATCCGCGTCCCGATTTTTCCCACGCTCATCCCGGCTCCACCGGAAGCTGCAATCGTTTCCTGCGGTTGTGCGAAGGGGTAGGGGGTGCAGGCGCGCGAGCTGAGGCGGGTATCATTGCGATTTAGGCGCCCGCTCTCCGCAGAGTTAATAACGGCACGAATAACAATAATTACCGACAGCGGCATTGTGTCGCATTGCGTAGCGCGGCGCGTCAAGGCTCGGCCTTGTCAACCCCGGCTGCAGCAGCCGCAGCGTGGTGGCGGGGCGGGGCGTGGTGAGGCGGCGAAACAATTTCCATAAATCGGAATCCCCCGGCAGCAGAAACCATGCAGACCTCGCCTGCTTTCTCTCTCTCTCTCTCTCTCTCTCTCTCTCTCTCTCCCTCTCTCCCTCTCCCCCCCTCCCTCCCTCTCTCTCGCTCTCTCAATTTCTTCTCTCTCTTTCTTCCCTCTGCGATACGGGTGTGGTGGGGAGCGGGTGGGCTCCGAAGGGGTGCAGGCGCGTTCGCCTCTGCTGGCGTCTTATGTTGCAGTTCCGGTGGTGGCGGATGCAACAATAGACCTCTTCCCATCTTATTTCTTCTTGCTCCTAAATTCTGAGAGCATCCCCCCCGCCAGTGCCATCAGCTGCAAGGTCCTCTGCCAGTCCGGTCCGATTCGGGGGGCATGTGGCTGTGGGGAAAAAGAGGGCGGGGTGGGGCTCGACCA
>NW_026267212.1:911084-912225 GCF_000697945.3 Frankliniella occidentalis | reverse complement strand
GGGGGGGGGGCGGACACCAGCCAGCAGGCATAGTAGACTGACCGGTATATCATGAATGCGCTCCAGTGTTGCGGAAATACTTCCGTGGGTCCCGCGACTCATATGAGAGTAGTGATTTATGGAGAGGCAACGAAACGTCCCTGCTGCTGTAGGTGGCACAATATTTTGCCAGTTTTCTGGGCGATGCGACCACTTATCATGACGCGGAGGGTATCGTTCGTTCAAGTAGTGTTGTTTCTATTACCCTTCAAAATTAGAACTTCCTCCGACCAGTCGAAGTTCGAAAAACACCGTGAAACGGAGCTGCAGCGCTGATTTGGCCGCACCTGCTGCCGCAGTCGGGGTGGCGGAGCGTAGCTGCGGAATTTTAAAATCACCATAAAAACGATGGAAATGTGAAAAAGTGCACTTCGTGGAATGAAGGCCCTCCGTATATGATGAGACGAATCGTACTCTAGGCCTTTACATGGTGTCGCTTGATCAGAAACGCCATTTTGGACTTTCCGCAGCTACGCTCCGCCACCCCGACCGCAGCAGCAGGTGGCTGAATCAGTACTGCAGCGCAGTTCCTAGGCGTTTTACAAACTTTGGCTGGTCGGAGGAAGTTCCAATTTCGAAGGGTCATAGAAACGACATTTCTCGAGCGGAGGAGACCCTCCACGTCACTATAAGTGGCCGCGTTGCGGAGAAGTCTGGTAAATTGTTCAGCCATGTACAGCAGCAGGGGCTTTTCGTTGCCTCTCCATATAGTTCATGATGGAGCGCATTCAAATAAGAATGGTGTACACATGTCTTGGGAGTGGGGGGACATAATAACTTCGCGAAATGAATACCGTGACAAAGGACTCGGGGCTTCAAATACCTCGCAGGAGACTCAAAAGGATGGGCTCGCGCATGGATCGCAGAACGTCGTGACTATTTTTTCAGAATAGAAAACCCTGAAGGTTATTAGGTGTGTGTACTTGAAAAACAGATTCAATAGGATTATTTTTTCAAGGCGCGCTGACTGCTGGAGTACCTTGGGGAGTACCCGAGCGAGGTAAATCATACTTTGGGGTCTGCAGACGGCACCGTTCCATCGTAATGTCTATACTTGGTCTGATTCCCAGACGCCCTCGCTTCGTCTTACGTCAAGTTAGCA
>NW_026267212.1:906450-910559 GCF_000697945.3 Frankliniella occidentalis | reverse complement strand
GCCATCTCTTTTTTTAAGTTGAAACGCGCCGTACCTTAGCAGTTATGAAGATGGCGCGGCTGTCTACCCCCAACAGTGTGCTCCTATTTTTCTTTTATTCTGTATGTGGCGTGGGTCGTTTCTTCCTCAATCAACCCCGCCACTCCTCCGCTTCCACGGTCAACGGGCGCCCATCCATCCCGTGGACGACTGGCTGCCGGGCCACCACCATGTAAGCGCGAGCAAAGCGTTTTGACCGCAACAAACAGCTCTGTGTGCCATCGACGCAGATGTTGTTAGCGTGACGGGGCAACGCCGGCAAAGATTGAAGGCTTCGCTGATAGCCTCCCGCTCTAGCCCGGATAGGTATCTATACATCTATCCACCCGCCTCCCCCCAACGCCTCCCTCATTCAGCTTCCTTCCGCCATTTCGCGGAAATGAATCTAAAACTCTTTCCGATTTGTTCTCCTAACGGCGGGCGTGGGGCACTGGTAGCGAGCGACGATGTCGTCGTGCTTAATGAAGTAAATGGGGAGGCATTCCGAGCCGAAGTGGGGCCGGCAATCGCCCGGTGGGTGGGGTTATCGCCCGGTCTATTTGTTTGAGCCTAATAAAGATTTTTTTCTTCTTTTGTTTAATGGCAGCTTTCGGAGTGATAGGCGTAGGCTCGACGTGACGCCTATCTCGCTGGCTGCTCTTCGTGGCTCAAAGTCTTTGTTATTCCAGTTTTGACCGCTACCCCACATTGCGGCCCCCCCTCTCCCACACACCCCTGTTCCCCGGACCGTACCGATGCCAATAAGGTAGCCCCCTTTGTCGTAATACGAATTTACGGTCTTTCATGGCAGCGGCTGCTCTAAAAAAGAAGCGTGTGGGTATGCAAAAAAAAGGTTGTTATAATAATAATAATCGTAAATATGATGGCTACCACATGCCGTTTCGCCGTTGTTTGATAACATCAGGTGGACACGTAGAGATACGACCCCCTGATAGCAGCACCGGCAGCGCAGATCAGCGCTATGCCATTTTACGCGCGACACACGAAATAACGCTTAAACTTGCTTCTGCACGTTATAATTCTATAATAGTAGTAAGCATATGGCATGTGTGTGGCTCCCCTGGTCAACTCTGCAAATGACTGAGTGCCGGTTAAATTCACAGATCATTTGCTGCAGTGTGCTTTAAACCATGGCAGTGTGGTACGTGCGTTAAAGCACAGTGGACACACCGTAAATGCTAGGGTCAGCAGATCGCTCTCAGGAGGGCCAGATGAGTGGCCCTGAAAACATTGCTCTCCAGGGAACAAGATTATTGAATGAAAATTTCAGGTGTAGCGTCGTATCGATTTGGAATTGGTTGACAAGCTAATATGGGCTGCCGTAAGTTAACGACATATCGTCTTAATAAAAACTAAAACAAAATAAAATTCTCGAATTTACGGGGATATCTTTTACATTTAATATATATGACATTATATTTCGGGTCTGTGCATCACCCGTATGAGTTTGTGCTGTTCTCGGCATGATATGGTGTGGTGTGGCGTACTGGCACGGCACGGCATGGCGTACTGGCACAGCGGCACAGCATGGCGTGGCGTGGCGCGGAGCCATGAAAAATAACGAGGACTAGAATGCACCATGCATGGGCGGCGGCGTGGCGTGGTGGTGCGGCCGGGGTCTTGGCACTGTCGTGTCGTGGGACCACATGAGGTCTATACGTCGGACCTCTGCTTGTCCATGACATGCCCATGCGCCGCACCCTTTCTGTTGAAAACATTAGTAATTTTGCATATACGGTTGTGAAATTGTTACAGAGGGTGTGGTGCCATTTTACGGACTATGGTGATTCTCCCTGACTTTCTATGTAAAATTAATTATTTGGTAATTTTACAGAAATTCGTCACGGTGAAGTGCCAAATTAAAGTGCATTTGATCGAGTGTTAGAATGCCGTGCATCGTGCGGTGATCTCCGGGCGCGGATAGAGCGACACTTACCATACCCAAGTGCTTTTCCATTCACTTTTGGCTGCCACGTGATTCTCATCTGCGATTCTCATCTGCTCAAAACTCCTTTGCACACTTTTAAGTGTCTGACTGGCTATTATAGAATCCTGCCGTGTTTTAACAGTAAATTACAAGTGTTCAAAAACTGCAGGGTCGACAATGCAGCTTTAAAACCCTGTAAAGTGTTAAGCTTTTGAGCACTTTTAAGAATTGAAAATTCTAGCTCAGTCCAAACGCATTAAAGTGCACCCCCGGCGTTGAACGTTATGTGCATGCCAGTTGCACACTTTGGTTTATCAGTGTTTTACTTACGAAAGTACATCACGCGCTACCCGTGATGCGACTTTTTTCAGACTGTCGACAAACTTGCGTAACAGCAGCGGCAGCCGCTGGAGCCCGCCGGGGCGTTTGTTAACTGTCACTTGTAGGTAGCGAAGTTATATCTCTTGTATTCGTGCTCTTTTCGCCTGAGTGCACGCGCCACGGGTAGAGAGAACAGGCAGAGAGTTGCTGGGGGGGGGGGGGGGGGCACAGCCAAACTCTATTAACTTCGAATATATACCTAACGCTTTTGCGCCAGAAGGGTTAAAACGGTGGAGACCTCAAAAACGCCCTGGGTGCCGTGAACCCTATCCTAATATGCCGTCCCTCCTGTCGGTCCCTTTCAGCAAGGGGTTGTTCCGGTGGGCGCTTTTCTAAACTGTCCTGAAGGACACCCGACGTAGCCAGCCACCGACCGAACGCCCCTCGACGAGCCCCCATGAAAGCGAGGTCGCCGCGCCTTGCGACGCGGGAACTTGAAAAGAAGTCTTAGCACACACCACGGCCTTCCTAAGAGGCTCAGATTTTACGGGTCACTTCATGTTTCCTCCGTGCTGCATGTTGCCATCCCTTCGCGGCGCCACGCGGCCAAGACCACCGAGACACCGGCGCTTGTGAAACAGCCCCGCCTCTCTCCTCACTCCGTCCGGTACAACACCAAATATTTGAATGTCGCACGCGCCCCGGCGGCGTGGCGTGGCCGTTGTAACGCATCTCAGCCTTCTTGGAAGATTAGCATAGCCTTTAACCTCAGCCCCGGGAGGCGAGGGGATGGCTCTTGGCTCGCAGGCTTTACCTAAACTCTCCGCCGTAATCCGACCCCTCCCCTCTCAGCTCCCTCTTCCAAACATGACGGGGAGGTGCGCCTGTTTCGCCTGGGGGGTCCACCCCCTGCCCTCATTCCCCCGGAGCCGTCGAAGGGACGCGCTTCCCTCACGAGAGGCTAGTGTCGAAAAGCGGCCACAAAACTGAAGATGTGTTGGGCCTTGGACCTACGAAACTGCATCACACAATCCTGGCGTGTCTTCTGGTCCCCTAATCTGCGAGCCCCAACAGGACCCCCCTACCAAGTTGTGCTCCACCCCTTTCACAGCCGCTATTGAGAATTACGTGTTTTCCCTCCTTTTTGTGAGGGTGCAATAGAACTTGGCAGTGCTAAACGGCCCTTTAATTCAGAGCGTTTCAGACGAGAACCGTTCACAAAAGCAGGGCACGCTGTGGAGCCGACAGCGGAGCTACTTCTGCTGCCGCCTGTCTGCCGCGCCGTCTGCCTCGGCCGGCCTGCCCAGCAGGGTGTAGAAGCAAATTTCATTGAGACCCTGCTAGCAGCTGTTTCGAAGAAGTTTCAAGGGCGGCGCTTTTGGTGTATAGGGCCGCTCGAATGTGCGAGTCACTGGCGGCCGCGGGTGGGGGGGTCACCCACCCCCCTCCCCTCCCCGGCCGGAGCCGCACAGCCATCGGGAAAGAGTTTTGCTCTGTTAATTAATTTGGCCAGACCGCGCCCCGACCCTAAACACAGCAGCAAAGACCGCCAAGATAATTGTGCTACTCCCTGCTTATCAAGTGTACACCTATTTGAAACCGACAGATTACTATGTGTTATATTCAAGCCGAGCATCGTCCATTGCAGATATCTCCAGGGGTCCATAACTTAACGCATAAGCGAATTTTGGGTTAGGTTAGGCTCGTAAACGGCTTGCGTTATTGGCGTTATCGATCTTATGACTTATTCCCCTGCACATTTCTGCGATTTGTTTATATGCATAACGCTTTTAACTAGTCAATAACGCGAGATATTGATCAT
>NW_026267212.1:899938-904816 GCF_000697945.3 Frankliniella occidentalis | reverse complement strand
GGGGGGGGGGAGGGAGAGAGAGAGAGAGAGACTGGGAGAGAGAGAGAGAGAGAAAATGGGGAGGAGGCTTATAAGCTTTCGCTTTGCCTCGCTGGCCCATGCTCCCTTGCTCTGCTCGGCTCGAAATCCTTACACCGGCACGGAGTAAATTCCAGCGACGTGCGATGGGCCCTCCTGCCGCGCCCCACCCCGCTACTTGGAGCTGGCCGTGGAGCACCGCGCCGCCCCGCCCCCGCCTCCCTTCTCACCGGGAAAGTGTTTTCTGGAACGAGCCGGCTCGGACGTGGAGGTATTGTACCTCCTCCTTCCTCTCCCCCCATCTGATCAACACAGCAGAGCGGGACGGGGTAGGCGGGAGCGGCCGCTGTGCAAGCTGTGCGATCCTTCTGCGCGAGTTCCTCTGCGGTACGTTTAGCACTGCCGGTCTAAGCTCAGGTAGGTAGCACCAGACAAGTCGACTTGGCCCGGTGCCGAGAGGGCAGGGCGGTGATGATAACCTCAACAGAACAGACACCTGTCCACGTGCACACACTCACCCACGCTCTCAAAGAGAGCGATGAAAGCAAGCGTCGCTCACTCTGGAGAGAAAGAAAATTGAATACGTCGTTCTCCCAAGAGCGACGCGCGTACTCCTGCATTCTCAGTAGATAGGAGTGAGGGACTTGTGTAAATTAATTAAAGGAATGTGAGGCAAACTCTGGTTTGGTTATGTCAAGCCTTAAGGCAGTCTGTTTGTCCTAGAAATCGTGTGGAACCCCTCTTATTCACCCCTCCCCCTTACTCACCCCGGCTCTCAAACACAGGCTGGTAGCAATGGCAGTTCGGTGGTGCCGATGTCGTCCCATTTAAGCGCGTGGAGTGCTATAAAAATATCGATCCCTGTCCGTCTGTTCGCGTGGGGGTAATTGAAATAGTTTGGAGCTCCTGCTCACTGGCGGTGCAGCCTCCGATGCTGCAAGCGGACAGGCCGGGCCACCCCGCAGTTTTCAATGCACTCACTGCGGAAACGGCGAAGTTTGATGCGAACTTTCTGTTCGAGGCGCTAAAATTTTAGTGCCTCGACAAAATCAGCGAAATGCCATAACATTTGTTAAGAGCTCTGAGAATAACAGAGTTTTCAGTACCGCAGGCGAAGATGAGCCTACACTCACTCAGGAGATTGATTTCGAAATAATTCAATAAGTCCAATCGAGGCGTATTTTCATCGAGCGTTGTGCGATTTTCACGAAACCTCTGCCACCTTTAAACTTGTAAACATAGCGGTGACTTTAACCGTCGCGATATGAATGGCAGAGGTAAAAACCAAATAATGTGCAGTCATGTGGACTTTTCCCAAGATGTCTTCAAAGCAAAAAACAAAACTGGTGACGTACCGCTTGTTTCCTCGCTGCGGTGCGCGGTTGTCCGGTGACTGTAGAGTCAGCAGAGCTGGCAGGACGGCCGGGGACGGCGACCCACCGGTGTGGTCCCCGCTTTACAGCCTGTTACCCATCATGCTCAGCAGCTCAGCGCGACCATAACTCGGCACGCCCTCCTGCTGCAAATAGGCCGCCAGAGTGCGCCACCGGTGTGGGGCTGGGCGGGCGGGGTGGTCACCAACGTCGATGGGGATGGAGGCTATTACGACAAGTGTACTGGGGAACCCGCCGGGACGGGACGGGACGGGCTGGGGCGGGGGGCGCTTCGCGCAGAGAGTTAAAGAGCCAGCGGCGTGTGAGAAGTGTGGCCAGCGCCAGCGCAGCAGCGACTCTGTCAGAAATATATTTGTCCCAGGCTCGCAGGCGGCGTGCTGTGCAGAGCAGGCGTGGCCGCTGCGCTCCGCCAGCCCTGCTGCTGCTGCTGCGCCTTTTCCTCTTCGTGAACCTATTTGTTCCCAGCCCGACCCAGCTGCGCCGGGGGAGATGTGCCCTGACTCCGATCTCTTGTATCTCCTCTAACGCTACACGCTCCCCCGCGCACCCGCACACAGCCTCGCCCCCCTCCGAATGTCCCAGCTGGTACCACGTCCATCTAGCCGCTGATGACCACATAATGGACCATTGATGGACCGTTCTTCTGATTTGGTCGGTCTTGTTTCTCTGGACCCCCTACCCTTTCCCTCAACACACACACACACACAAACGCTCTCTCTCTTCCGCCTCCCTTCCCCACGGGCATTCCCGACATACATTTGTGCAACTCCGTAACAAATTCACTGTATGTGCGTCCCCCTCTCCAAAACACACACCCACACAACACAGAGACACTCACAAACGCACACAATTGCACAAGCCGCACCAAATTGGATGGGGAGCAAAAACTATTCTCCTATTGCGATCCTGTCGAGCTGCTCTCCCGATCTGTGCAATGTTCCCGCCGTCAGTGCGACCGCAGATGCAATGGACGATCGGAACGCCACAAGCCTACGCTGCGCAGTAAAAGCCAATTAAGTTTTCGACCTGCCGCAAAGAAAACCTCACTGTCAGCATATGAACTGACCATTGGTTTTAATGATAAAGAGTTCTACTTTTACTTCTGTCATCGTTTCAATGTCCGTACTGTTTTGAGAATGGATAAGTAGCAGTATAGTCGTCCCAATCATCCAATGCCTGCGTTTTAGTATAGTTTTCGACATAATGGCGATACTGGCTGAGTGAGTTACTGCCAATTTGCAGCACGGCTGACTCGGAACAAAAACGCGCTCATTGCGTCGGAGTAGTTGGGCGCAGATGTCGCCCGCTGGAAGTGATTAATTTCGAACGCACTGCTGGAAATAACGGAACTAAATGTTTGAACGCCGCCGCGCTGCATTCAGCGGCCTTGATTTATCTCCGTGGCCGACGAAATGGACCTTGGCAGGGAGAGTCCGGCGCAGACGTCGGGGAGAGAAAGAGAGGGAAAGATATCGAAATGGTTTTGGGAAGAGGACAAAGCGGGGAGATTCGGGAAGAGAAGAGTCAGGGAAAGCAATCACCTGGTGGCGCCACGCCCCGCCACGCCCCGCCACGCCCCGCCACGTCACGCCACGCCACCCCCTTGCCTTGATCTAGTGCGTCTGTCTCACTCTCTCCGGCCCTTCCGCTCGGTCTCGCGGCGCTGTCTCACTTCCGTTCGTTTACAGTTAACGCGAAGAGACGGCAGAAATGGGACCGCTCGATTTAGTCTTTTTTCCGCCTGAGTATAGCGCTGCATGCAGTCGCGAAATAGAAAGCGTTTTTCCTAGGGGGAGAGGGGGTGGGGGTGGAATGCAGCTTGCAGCTAAGAAAGAGACGAAGGGAGAGGGAGTGCAGCGGGAGTGTTTTTGATATGATTCGTTTGTTGTTGTTGTTCTTGTTCCTTGAACTTTATGAAACTGTTGAAACCGATGAGATGTCGTAAAATGTCCTTTGAGTCGACAATAAGTTTCTTACAAAACCACATATCACGATATCTTTCTGAAATTGAGTACCAGGATTTCGCTGCTTATATTATTTGTGACAAAATATATACAAAGTAGTTGCTAAAGTTTTCAATGAGGCGAACTTTGGGTTTTAAAAATTATACGTAATTTGTAAGCTCACCATCCAACTTAAAAGACGGTTTCGTGTAAAAAAAATAATCAAGAAAATGTTGTAAGCCCACAACGCAAGAATTTTTCCTGCGTTATTGGTTCGTGAGGTGACATAAAAGGAAGTAGTAAAGTTCCAAAAAAAAAAGAGAGAGGTGCTGCATTCTGTGTTCTCGGTTGGTCTATTGATGATTGAACGCCACCTCAAGGTGAAAGACAAGAAGCACAGAGCACTTGTCTGTCTGGTATCCTGGCACGCCGTGCCTCAGCCACTCTAGTTTGGCTGGCCAGTAGATACATCAAAGGGATTCCATGATTTATTGGCTGGAGAGCGCGGGTCGAGGGGGCGGCGGCAGCCAGGTGTGATGGTGGCAACAAGTGATCGCATCCAGACGATCGCGATGATGGTTTCCACCTCGATAGCTTCGGATCGCAGAGAGAAAGGGAGAGAGGCACTGCTGAAAGTGTACATCACGAGCCCGACTGTGGGGGGAGGGGGGGGGATGAAGAAGAAAACAGGGAAATTCCTCGTTGCCCGAAGAAACAACCTAAGCCTTTCCGAGTGTGAGGGGTTTCATCATACCTGACCCGTCCCGTAACCGACCACTACAGGGCACGAAGCTCCTGTCATGGACAGGTTATGTAATCCCGCTGAGCACCCAGGCTGTGCGGGTGGCCTATCGCGCACGTGTGCAACATGAAGAAATATCGAAAAGTTTTCTTTCACTGTGATTACATCGCGTGTAAAGTCGAATTGATAAAATCGCGTACAGTATTCATGCACGCGACCGCACCATTGTATCGTACTTACTAAATAATTTAATTTATTTCGAACATTTCGTAAAGGCGCGTCGTTCTGTGAGATCCTATGTGAAACTATGTGAAACAATTGTACTAATGACCAGAAATTTGTAATTATGATCGAAATTGTACTGCAACAACGATTTCTGAGACACAAAACATGGCACAGTTTTATGCAGATACAACGAATTTGAAATCTTGTCTGGGTCGCGTGAGGATCCGCCGGATCCGCGAACCGTCGTCGTCAGGCCGTGGGTGTGCAGCCAAGTTGAAGAAGGCGTGGCAGGTTCAAGAAATAATAGACCATGCGGCTCTCTCTGCCGCCAGTCTTAACAACTCAAGCACAACGAGGAACACCAAGTTTGATGTCGTTGGAAATGCGAAAATGATGACACGAACTGTCTCGCCACCACGCCGTCTGTGTATACGTAGAGACTTGCTCAACTCAGCGGCACAGAGCAGCTGTCTTCAACTCTCGCTGCCGGCGTCCTAGCCATTGCCCCTACCCTTTTGGTCCCTCCACTCTCCTCTACCCCCGTCCATATCTCCCC
>NW_026267212.1:887291-894273 GCF_000697945.3 Frankliniella occidentalis | reverse complement strand
CCCCCTTGCTCTCTCTCTCTCTCTCTCTCTCTTGCTCTCTCGTGTTCTCTCTCCCTCGGGCTCCCTTTCCCCGCTCCTGCTTTCTGCTTCCCCAAACACCCTTCCTCCTCCCGTATCCCTCAGTATCCGATTTCTTTCTCCTAGTTATTTAACAGCCCCCTCCCCCCCTTCCACACTTTCGCTTCGCAGACGTCACGTCGCAAACACGCTGTGGACAAACCCGGAAGTCTAGCTTGTTTCATTCGATCATGGTGGCCGACCCTGTTCACTCGGTTCACTCTCCTTCCTCCGCGATCCCCGTTCTTCCTCGTTAAAATGTTCTTCTTTTCCAGGCCCAGAAGTACCTCCGCAACGCGAGCAGTTCGCGAATGGAACATTTCCGGCTGCTGAGCACGGGGTAAGTCGACCGAGGCCTCGTGCTTATATACGGTCAGATGCTCTAACTTCGGACTAGGGCCCTAAACGAACCACAGCTGATGTTGTCCGAAATTAGGACACTTGTGCTGCATGAATAAAATATTACAAAATGCAATTTGGTGATGTAAAACTGTCCACTACAAACTTTAAAAAAAAATTCTCGTCGTTAAAGGGTGTTTTCCACAGTGTCCGCCTCTTGTTGTCAGGTCGGCCGTGGGCGAGCTGAGCTTCCAGTGGATCGGGCCGCGTGCGGACGAGCCGCGCTACCGAGAGACGCTGTCGCGCTCGCATCAGCTCGGCCACCAGGGCGGCCCGGGTGCCAAGTGGCTCGAGGGGAACCACATGTCCCTCCGCGCCGAGCCCACCCTCCGCATGCTCGCCCTCTCCACCGCGGCCCCCTCCGTCCTGCTTTACAACACCTCGGCTCTGGGCAACAGCAGTGACGGCAACAGCAGCAACAGCAATAGTAGCAGAAGCAACAGCAACACGAGCCTCACCGTCGAGGCGGTGTCCGAGGGTGAGCCCTTCACGCTGACCTGTGTGGCCACCGGATCGACGAGCATCAAGTTCCACTGGGTCAAGGACGGGATGGTGCTCGCCGACAACGACACGCGTGCGAGCAGGTAAGCGAGGGTGCTCCAGCTGGGGCTTCGAAAGTCAAAAGCTGCTTTGTTTCTGGCACGGCCGTTTAACCCGCTGTTTCTGTGAGGTACTCGGTAACTCGGTACGCTCATCGAGAGAAATAAATCATTCAAATCTTATGTGTATGTATGTGGCTGATAGCAGGTGGATGTGGACGCGACTGGAGGACTTGGGAGGCGGCCGCTTTCAGTCGCAGCTGCAGGTGCGGTCCGCCGTGCAGTTGCACGCGGGCCGCTACACCTGCGGTGCGCAGGACTGGGAGAGCCGCAGCTGCATAGCCGTGCAGCTGCGAGTGCGGAGGGCGCCGCAGGTGCGGGTCGCGCCCATGGCCACCACCCTGCGCAAGGTGAGTGGGCTGGGCGGTTGACGCTCGGGCAGAAAGGAAAGAAAGGAAACCGGATCTTGGTCATTTTGCCACGGAAATTTATCTGGCCGCGAGGTGCTGCCGCGGGGTATGCTGTACCCACCCCCAACCTCTTTCCATCTCCTCTCTCTATCTCACTCTATCGCTCTCTCTCTCTTTCTCTCGCCCCCTTTGTTATCGCGCATGTGTGCGACCGCCCACCATAGCAGCCTGCCCGTGCCGGAACAAGGGATGGGTGAAACTGGGAATGAGGGAGGCTGGCTTGGCTGGTCCATGAGAGGCCGGGGCCCCGGCCCGAGGGCTGCGTGACGGTTAATACTCCATACGCGGCGGAGATGATGCCCCGTGAAGATAGGGCCGCGCCGGCACTACCGCTCCCCGGCGCTCCGCGGGGCCTCGTATCCGTGGGCCGCATGGGCCGCTACGGGAGCGTGGCGGATCCGCCCAAAACCCTCATGGAGACCATTTCCCCGCTGCCGACCCCCTGTGCGCGTGCGCGCGTGCATGTGTGGTTGACGTGTATACAAGGACAAGGCGTCGGGTCGCTGTAAGCTCGTTTCGGATGAAACCAGGACAGCCATTTCAGAGGAAATAGGTTTTTAGATCTATCTATCTATCTATCTATCTATCTATCTATCTATCTATCTATCTATCTATCTATCTATCTATCTATCTATCTATCTATCTATCTGCCCTGTCTGTCTGTCTGTCTATTCCCCTCTCCGGCCCGCCGAGCGCGCGCTGTGTTCCGCCCTCCGTGTCCAACTATAAACTTTGCTTCGTGTCCCTGCAGGGCGACAACTTGACGGTGACGTGCCTGGCGTTGGGGGAGCCCCTCGGGGACGCCTCCGCGGCGGGCGCGACCGGTCGGAGAGCGGCGGTCGGCGGTGAGTCGTTCGGCTTCACGTGGACGCGGAACCGCGCCTTGCTGCCACTGAGCCCGGGCAAGGAGGTCTGGGAGGATCTAGTGCCAGCTGGCTCGCTGCTCCGACTGTACAACGTCCGGCGCACCGCCACCTACTGCTGCCAGGTACAGCATGCTCCAAAGGATCCTAGTCTAATACTCCGTCATTAGCTCAAAAAAAAATTAATGTTGATATTTAAAAAACACAAATCATGAAAAACTTAAAATTTTAGATTTAGAAAAAAATTTCTGACCTTTCTTGTCCCTTGTGTTCGCAGGTGAGGGGCCGCACGCTGTCGCGCACGGCGTGCTCCGACGTCCACGTGGTCGGCGAGGCCCCGGGCGCGTCCGAGGCCGTGGACGCGGCGGCCGCCGGGGCGGTCCCGGTGTGCGCGGGCGGGGCCGCGGAGCTGGAGTGGCCCGACACGGCGGCGGGGGCCGAGGCGCGGCTGCCGTGCCCGCCGCAGTACACGGGGCGCGCCGCCGTGCGCGCCTGCGGCCTGGTGGACACGGGCCACCCGCGCTGGGGGCAGCCCGACTTCTCCCAGTGCGAGTCCCGCCAGCTGGCCGCCGTCCGCGAGCGCCTCGAGGCCGTGACGCTGGGCCTGTCCAACGCCAGCGCGGCCGGCGTGCTGTCCTCGGCCCTGTCGCTGGCCTCGGCCGCGCTGCGGCTCCCGGGCGAGGGCGGCGCGCTGCTGGGGCTGCTGCGCGGCGCGGCCCAGCACCTCGCCGACCTACCGCGCCCGCCGCCCACAGCGTCCACCGCGCCCGTGCTCGACGCGGCCAGCGCGGCCACCCAGGACACGCCGCCGTCGCCCAAGGCCTCGACGGCCGCCACGTCGGAGGCGGACCAGATCCGGAAGCTGTCCCTGGAGGGCTTGGACCTGTTGCTGCGGCGGCCTCGAGCACTCAATTCTGAGCAGGTGGGCTGTGGTGCTCCCGGAGGGACAAACCCGTCCCCATGCCTCTCCGAGCGCCTCTCCTCTCGGAGGCACGGCCGTTTCCGCCACTGGCAAAAACTGGAAAACTAAACGGTAGCTCCCGGAAGGGAGGCCGACTGTTCTTGGATGATAACGTTACGCTCAATAAGACCCGCAACATGACGCGCATTTTGTGAATTAATTCAGAATATACAACTTTTCCCATCAGAGTTTGAGAGTGTTGTTTCTTGTGTGCAGCACGTGGTGGAGATGCAGCGCCTGGCGCGCTCCGTGTCGCTGCTGTGGGCCGCGTCGCCGCAGGTGGCCGCCGGCGCCGCCGAGCGCCTAAGCCTGCCCGCCATGGCCGTGAGCGTGGCCAGCGTAGCACCCGACCCGCACGATCAGAGCATCAAGGTGCACTTCCCCGCCCCTGCCTCCAGGTAAAGATATTCTTCATTTCTTTCGTTTTTGGGAGGTCTAATGTCACTAAATCGATTTTGAGGATTTTGGGATCCGTGCGTCATCTGCGGTTACGAAACTGGCAAGTTTAGTCAATGCAAGGTCCCATAACGCCTAATAGGTAGGCAATGTCTTGCCTGTAGTGCATGCGTGTACTGCAGTGTGGTCTATCCCGAGTCTCGCAGGCGCCGACCTCTCAAATTGGCTGAATGATAAAAAGTATCTGAGACGATCCAAACTCACACGGCAGTGCGGATAAACGCGGACTTTATTTCCTACTTTCCATCTCCTAAACCCATTGTCGTATGCAAAAAAATATCTCAAATTTTGGATCATTCTGAAACAAATAATCTTCTTGAATTGAAAACTTTAAAAAATTTGGGGTGCGAATTTCACCTTTTCCCCACTTCCAGCGTTTTGATGGTGCCAGCCCATTCTGAGGCAGACAGAGATGAGGCAGAAGGTAGCATTTATTTATTCACGGCAGAAAATGAAAACTCATCTCACCTCGGCGCGCCTCTTCGCTCGCGGAGAGCTCTGCTATTTCTCGTCGCTGTCGCGTCGCTTTTCAAAACATACCGCCTTTCTCTCGTCGCCCGGTCCGCGCGGGCGGTCGGTCGGTGGAATGGACTGGAACAGTGGAGGGTGGTTCAGGCGGGACGAGCGGGGGAGCTCCTCGCACCGCGCGCTGCCCTCCCGTCGCAATGTGTAGCCGAGGCTGGCGCTGGCCGGGGATGACTGGTGCATTCAGGGCCTGTCCGTACGCCACTCGCGCCTTTGTTCGGCCGAGACGAGCGACGTCAAAACAGGACGCTTTGATCGCGCGGCACTGGATGGCCCCAGGAGGGAGGGGACTGGAGCTGCGTGGCGTGGAGCAGCCCCACTGGAAGCAGGCGACTAGCAGCCTCGCACCACTGCAACCGCGCTGTGCTGACTGGCTGTGAGCCACGTCACGAATGGCGCCCAAACCCCCCGCGACCCTGCTCTTGCTGGTTGTGCTAGGCACCAGGCACCAGATCCTGCAAGAGATAGAGAAGGGGGGAGGGGGGGTTATCGAGTTCACGGTCGACAGTGAGCAAGGCACTCGAAGTTTGCGGTGTGCGGCCCGAGCCTGAAGCTGTTGCTCGAATGACACTCCGTGTGCACGCTTTGATCCAGGTGGGCCGACTGGACGGAGGGTTTCGTGGACGTGGTGCTCCGGCTGGGTGCCGCTCCAGCCGGCGCAGCGGCTGACCTCGAGCAGGCAACGCAGGCCCCCAAGGACAACGCGACCCTGGCGGCCCCGGGGGCCGTGGGGCTGGCCGTCGTGGCGTACCGCAACCTTTCCAAACTGCTACCGGAGCGGCTCGTCATGAAGCAGGAGTGAGTACGAGGAGGGGACGCCGAGCAGTCAATAGAAATTTCAAAACTTGCATTTGCTGATGTTTTTCCAACAAAGAACTAAACTATGGAAATCTAAGACTATCCTGGAAACTGATTTATAGTTTTGATGAAACTAATTATATCTTCCAACTCTGCAGGAACGACGAGGAGCTGGAGATGGAGATTCACTCGCGGGTCGTGTCGGTGTGGCTAGGCACGTCGAGCGGGGCCGTGATCGCCGAGCCGCCGGAGGGCTTCGTGGCGGAGGCGTGGCTCCGCTCGCTGGAGGACGAGGAGGGGGGGCAGGTCGGCGGCGAGACGACGGGCGCGGGCCCCAGGGCGGACTGGGTGGAGGTGTGCGGGCTGACGTCCGAGGTGGGCGCGAGCTACACGGGCGCCTGGGACCTCACGTCCTGCGAGCTGCACCACGAGCCCGCCCTGCTCGGCCTCCACCAGCCCTCGACCAAGGTCACGGCTCCCCTGCCCGGCGCCGCCCAAGGCCAGAGCCCGGGCCTTGGACTGGGCCTGGGACTAGGCCCCAGCACCAGCCGCTGCACCTGCTCCAAGCCCGGCACCATCGCCCTCCTGCTCGTCGCGCACACCGCCAAGGTGAGGCCAAACTTATGGCGGAGGGACAAGGAAACAGCTGGGTTGTCCGTCCAGAATACACGAGTGGCGCTCTGCCACCCGTCCCCAACCGTGTCGAAAGCAAGTTGTGGTCGGGTTTAGCGTGTGCTTGTGCACTGTTGAATTCATGCAAAGCAATGCTTTGCGTAATCTTTGCATAATTGTGAAGGTTGGATGCTTCGTAACCACGAAGCATTTTCTTTGCAATTGCAAAGCGATGAAGCATGTAAAGCATTCGCTTCGGAACTTTGCAATTGCAAAGTAATATGATTCGTAGTCACAAGGCATCCAAATCCCTCGCGATTTGCAAATCGTCTGCTTCGTAGGAATTTAACAAGGTGTATGGCACCCGCTCGGGGAGCCCGCTCGGGGAGCCCCTGCGGGTCCTCGGGTAGGCCGTCCCGCACGGCAGGCGTGCGCGCGCCAGCCGCGGTTGCCTACCGCCGCGGCGCTCGACCGCGGCCTTTAACCTACCTACCCTCCCCCGTCCGCAGGCGCCTGCCGTGCCTGAGGCGTCGCCGCCGCTCGTGGTCGTGGCGGGCTGCGGGTCGTGCCTGCTGCTGTCGCTGCTGACGCTGGTGCTGCTGCTGCTGCGCTGCCGGCTGCGGCCGCGCGCCCTCTACCTCAAGCTGCAGTGCTGCGCCGCCACGGTGGCCGCCATGGCCGTGTTCCTGCACGCCGTGCACCGCCCGCCGCCGCCGGTAAGCAACTCTACTCGCGGTAATGAGCCTGTTTGTCTCGGCGCCGCGGTGCTCCCCCGACATAATAGCCAGCAGATTGCATCGGAGCAGTGCTGCTGCATTCGGGCTTTCGGTTGCAATAAAATGAGAACCTTTGAAGGAATCTTCGCTTCGGGTTGGTGAATGAAAAACTTTGGTGGCGTGGCTGTCTGTTGCCACCCCTACTTCCCCACTCCCTCCCTCCCTCCTCCTCCCTCTCGCCGCCCTACTCCTTTTCCCCGATAAGCGCAGAAAAGCGCGCGCCATTTCGCCCAGCTCCGCCACGCCGCCGGGCCCCGCTCCGCGCGGCGTCCCCACGGGGATCGTCTGCTGCTCTTCGCTGAAACAACACGAACCGAATCGCGGGAGGCCAGGCCCGGGCCAACCCCCCGCCGCCCAGCGCCGCGCCACCTCCGCAAACCCCCCTCAAACGGTTTACTGCCTGGCGTCGTCGGCCCCGCACTGCCTCCCCTCATCAGGACGATCCGCTGCTCCGATTCGGCTTGGTCAGCACCCACCGCCCGCGGGGCGAAGCGAGAGGGCGGGGCGGAGCGGGGCGGGGCGGGGC
>NW_026267212.1:882003-887241 GCF_000697945.3 Frankliniella occidentalis | reverse complement strand
TTACGTCAAGATTGATAAAACTTATATACTTTAAAGTTATAATAGCAAAATATCAGAGGCATTCTCTATTTTGTACATGGCACACGGGAGTTCAATCTGACTTATAAAATTTCGTATAAATTCATGTACGAAATCTTGGATTATTTTGCAAAAAACTATACATAAGAACACAATATTTTTGGACTTCAACAAAGTCCAACGTCTTCATTTAATCGTTCAGAACACGTTATTCTTTTATGTTGAAAGGTCGTTCGGCATATCCTTAACAGAGCCCAGTACATAAGCGAAAGGCATTTCCCGAAAACCGCGTCGCGATGCGCCAATCGGTTCGCAGTGAAAGGCATCATTTCTGTAAAGACTGCGCATCTAGTTGAAGGACCCTTCCTGAGGCATCTCCTCTCAGCCGTCACCGTAGCTCAGTTGGAAAGAGCGTCGGTCAAAAGTACAGAAACCCGTCGGGTAAGGGATCGAATACCGCTTGTTTCCCTTTTTTTCGTGACCGTTGGGTGGGCTCGGGCATCCCCGAAAACAGTCCGAAGGTGCCTCCGGGCATACCCAGAAACTTTCGGTTTTTGTCACTTCTGGGGTGTGTTTCAGGGCTGCCCGCTTGGTACTTCGGACTAACCCGAAAAGAGCCCGCCCGTCCGGGCTGTTCCGGGGGCTGATCATTTTTAAACGGGCTCTGTTTCTGTCTTCTCCCCCTTCGCCGAGCACTGGAATCTCTTCATTAATGTAAGGATTAACGAACGGCGGTCGACATTGAGCCACACCAACCAGCAGGGGGCGCTTGCTCTGTTGAGATAAAAGATAAAAAGTGTCGCCTAAAATATTGTGCATTCTTACTGTTGTGTTTCTGCCAATTCTTTGCATGTACCGACGATGATAAAAGCATTTAATAATTTGGCTATGTACATGAACGTTTGTCTTTGTTGCAGTCACACTGGATGGCACCCGGAGCCACGCTGCCTCTGCCGGCCAGGCTACGCGGGACCGCACTGCGAGACCAGGCTGCAAGCGGGCAACGCAGGTGAGGGGGTAGGGGGCGGAGCGCTGACCCGCTCGCTAATGGGCACACCGTGTTTATCTTGCAGCCAGCCAAACTTTTGTGTGAAGACAGACTGCATGTACGGCCCGCCTACACCCTTATGTACACAGGAAAGAGTATCACAACCCCAGGAGCCTGAGCAACGCCCAACCCACAGCCCACAGCTTATAACCTTTAGAATAACAAAAGCCTTTCTTCTCTACAGTTTTCTCTAACGTGTTTTGGCACCTTTTCTAAAAGATACGGTAAATGAGTACTTCCAAATACAAAAATTCATATACCTCACCTTGAAAGAGCGCGATTTTCCCCTTGCTCCATTTAAGTGATAATAATAACTTAGAAATTTATTCGAAAATCTTAATCTTAATGATGGCTCAAATAGAGTGAGATTTTTTTAAATTTTGATACCGAGGAAATTCACAACACAATTCTCATTCTCATGATGGTGGTAATCCTCGCTCTAGAATGTTCTCGTAATAGTGACAATCAAATGTGTGATGACATTGTCGTCAAAAGATAATATACTCTTAATATTCGGACAAGTTTGTCCAGTCCAAACCGCAGTTTACTACACTTGCAAGCGTAGTTCATCTAAATAATGCGTTTAGGAATAAGCTGAATAAAGCAGCTTTTTTCACCGCACTGTGGCACCCACAGTGGACTCCGCATTGTAAATAAAGATCAAAATTAAAACAAAAAACAATCTTTCCATAATTAATTTGGAAGTATTATTCTCCAAACCATAGTTGGAATTAACCCATGGACCTTCACGTGTATTTACGAACATTTATTTGGAAAACAGAAACGTACTAGTTTACACAAAAACTTTGGGAACAGTTTATGTCTCTAAAACTGTTTGGGGTGCTAAATTTTCACTAGATTGTATGGAGACTTCCGTACTAACTTTTATATTGCGACTGCGGGTTTGTCTACTCTCTCCACACGTAAGGCGCCATTATGGTCCCCGTGGCCTAAGAGAGTATGCAAACCGGCAACACCGTGGTGTCTGCTCCGATTCACCCAGACAGTACGTAGATGGCAGTTTGACACGAATGTGCCACACGACATGTGAACGAATGTGACGTGTGTTGCAGACTGCCCCGCCCCTGCTAGTGCGCCCTGCACGGACTGCGCGACAGGTGAGTCTCAACACATATTGCTTCTCTCTCTCTCTCTCTCTCTCTCTCTCTCTCTCTCTCTCTCTCTCTCTCTCTCTCTCTCTCTCCCCTCCCTGTCTCCGCCCCCCTCTCTCCTTCTCTCTCTCCCGTCGCTGTCCTCTCTTCTGTACCTCTCTTGCCTTGATACGCACTACTCCTTTTCACAGCCCTTCCATACAGTCACCTGTCTGGTTAGTAAACTCTGCCCTTCGCATGAAGGGACGCCAGCAAAACGTTTCGAGGCACTCTTTGAAATTGCGGAGGCAATTACCACAAATGACTAGTGCCTTGATTTCCTGCGGGACTTTCTTTCTTGTTTCTTGGACTTTTATTTCGTTCTCTCCCCCTTTCTTTTCGCGGCCCTCTTTGAGCGGTGCTCTCCCCGCAACGGCCCTCCGCGGCGTACTTTCGCTTTGAAATGTGCGGGCGCCGTGTTTCACATGCAACTTGGTTATCACGTATCACGGTGTGAGGTCGCGGAGTTCGTCGTGCAGACCGACTGGACTGGCCTGGCCAGGGCCCCCGTCTGGGGCACAACAGCGGGCAGCAGCAGCAGCTCGTCGCCCTGAATAGCTGATGCCGACAAAGCTGATGTGCGATACTGGAAACTTTTCGAGTCTATGAAAGCGATCCGCACGTATGCCCGAGGGGTGTTGGGGCTGGAAGGAGAGGGGTGAGGGTCAGGAAAGGGGGGAGGGGGTGTATGATCTTCCCATCCCAGACGCTTACTTCTTGCCCGGAGTGTTCTCTTGAGATCACCGGGAAAAAGAGCTGTTGGGAGAGAGCGGGGCGGGGCAGGCCGCGCAGTATATTTCACATCATCGTGTTTCTTCCCCCAGTCATCCCCCCACCCCACCCCACCCTTTCCGCTCGCCCACTGAGTTGAAGAATATGCTCAAAGCTCATAACGGCTCTCCTTGGAGATTTGCAGATTTGCTTTGCGCGCCGTAATCCTGCGGTCCCCCATTTGTAATTGTGGAAGAGGGGTTTGGGGGCGGGTGGCACGGCTGAGCGGCGATCGCCGAGACTTTACGGTCTGGAATGTAACGAAGCTGTTGAGCAGAGAACGTTGAGTAACCTGTCATCCACTTTTGCTGTACACAGCAAGGGAGCAATGGCACAGGGCACTAGAATTGTGGTGACTGCTTGGTAGTCAGTAGTCAGTCAGTCAGTCAGTCAGTCAGTCAGTCAGTCAGCAGTAAGCTGTCACTTTTAGCGTGTAGAGGGTGGTCCTCAGCACCGTTCTTTCTTCTGGCTCTACTGTATCGAATACAGGCGAGCGGACGGGTTGCATACTCGCACGGCGCCGTAAGGCGCTTCGGTCAAGCCCGCCCGCACGAATGCATCCGGAAGGTATAACCGGAAAGAAAGAGCGGCGCGGACGAACCACCCTATAAAGATCAGCAAAATAGGTGGAAAACACACGCCGCACATAGAGGGAGGGTTCATACCTTCCTGGTTTCCGAGCATTCGTGAAATCATCCCATTCTAGTACGAAGTAATTATTTTTGGGGTGGATGTTTATTTTTGCTTTTCCAAAAACTGACAAAAAATCATTAGTCTAGTTAATGACCTACTAAATCGAGGCAAAAACGACTGCTGCGCTGCACGAAATCCATCCAAAGTGGTTTTTATAACAGATGTTCTATTTATTGTTTTGCAGGAGAAAAATCGCGCTTCACCATCACTGTGCGTCTGACAGGAAACTCGACGGTCAGCGGGCTCAGCAGACATCAGCTGGAGCGACAGGTAAGAGAGAATGGGCGACGCTGCTAAGGGAGGCGACGTGTAGAGCCGTTCCCTTTCCTCCCTCATACAGCCATTTTTCGAAACCCGATCCCAGGCAGCCTGTCTGTCGGCTGTGCAAAAACTGCCTGTTCCCCATGCTTTACGTTAATAGATGCTGCACCGTTCACGCCGCCGCCCACTCGCACAGTGCTAACTCAGCCCAGCCGGCCGTGTCAGTCGCCCCCCCCCCCCCCCCCCCTCACGGTGCATTTACCCGCAGCGCACTCTTGCGGACTGGAATGAAAATGGACGACAATGAGGTGAACCTGGCCGGCCACAACGGTCAGTGGCACTCCGCACTCATCGCGGGGGCGGGGCGCGGCACGGTAGGGATGGGCGGGGCGGCCTCATACCCCATCCGGCGGCCTCCGCCTCCCCTCGGACGTACAGAGCAGCCACCTAACAAAATTGTGGCACTTGAGGGCGCCGTATATTGGCCCACTCTACTCTGCTCGTCTAGTCGGTGAGCAGCTCGCTTTGGTGAGCAGCTCGCTCGGGGAGCTGCTCGCTTGGTGAACTGGTTGCTTGGTGAGATGCTCGTTGCTCGTTTGGTTAGCTGCTCGTTTGGTGAGCTGGGCTGGACGTCGACGCGTAGGGTGGAGCTGGGACTGAGGGAATGCGCGCTGCGGCACTGCGCGCCGGCACTGCAGTCGCACATAGCGCTGCTCGCACAGGACCGCCGAGGAAGGAGTCTCTTTCCTTTTTGCGGGCGGGGAATCGTGTGCTTTACAGCGCGGCCCAGCGCGGCAAAGAGAATGATGGGCTTTTAAGTTCCCCGCCTTAATCAGAATACACGGAGTCGCCCTCCTTAAACAAAAGTGACACGGCGGGTGTCGGCCGGGGCGCGGCGGGCCGGGCCTTGTTAACTAGCGGGTTTGTTCTCCGCGGCGCTTAATAACCTCAAGGCCGCTCCCGCTAGCGGAGCCCCACCGTCCAATCTCACAATTAAATTATCAGTTTATCCCTTTCGCGCGGACCCTTGTCTCTTTTCCCCGAAGCGCCAAACGGATCTTATCACCTCCCCCCCATCTGCAACCCCCCCTCATCTCTTGTTCCTCCCCCCTCGTTCAAATGCTTCCGCCGCCTCTAGGACCGTGCTGTGCTCTAGCCTGGCCCAGCATCGCCGCGCCGCTCCAAGCACTTCACAAGAAGAGGGCCGAGAAGAAATGTTGCACAATATGAGCACCTACTCAACTACTACTCCGTCCAATCTCGACTCCCCTTTTTTTCCTGCCACTGCCTTCTTGC
>NW_026267212.1:868938-869463 GCF_000697945.3 Frankliniella occidentalis | reverse complement strand
TTTCCAAATATTTCATTACATTTCTTGTTGCACCTCAGTTTCCAGAACCATCTTGTAGCATGCACAGCGCCTGGTGCATTTAGCACTTTAAAAGTGGCATATTTCAAAGCGCATAATGTATGATGTGTTAGCCATATACGTACCGTGCCATATTCGGGCTCTATATATGCACAAAGTAGACATACAGATAATATATGACCCCATATCAATGCGCACTGGCGCTTCGGGGGATGTAAGTTCCTTTTTCAAGACTCGTTCCCGGGCTCCACTATTAAAAATCACATTTCCCGCCTTTCCCGGTGTTTCCCTGTCCTGCCAATACTCGGCGAAAACATCTGACTATCTCAGTCTGACCTCTCGCTCTATCTCTCTTGCTCTCATGGTATCCCCATAAGCCATCGTACCCCACCCCACCTTCGTCTTCGGAAAGTACTGACACACAGACCTTCCTAATGCCGGGTTTACGATGGAGCTTTTTCGGAACAGAACGAAATTTGTGCGGAACGGAACGAATCCCGTTTGCTT
>NW_026267212.1:855122-865368 GCF_000697945.3 Frankliniella occidentalis | reverse complement strand
CCCCCCCCCCCTCCTCCCTTCCCCTTGTAAATCTTATTACATGTAGGAGGTGTAATATGTAATTTTCATCAGAGAGTGGAATGATAGGTGGGTTGAGTCCACAATGTGAGTAAACCTCTCGCATGGATGGGAAAGAACTGTGGGACTGTGTTATGGGAGTCCATGGGGGCCTATTGTGGACATCTTGCACAGAAATAGTTCAACTGCTATTTTTTGTTTATGTTAACTAGTGCCTGAAGGAGAATTTTACTGTCCGGAGTTGTATACTCATCAAATCAATGCTGGAACAAATTTATATGCAATGGTATTTAAACCTCACAATTTTGAACCTGGTCGGAAGTATCCCACTGTTCTACATATATATGGAGGCCCTGAGGTGCAAGTTGTATCAAATACATTTAAGGTTAGTTGCTATTTACGAAAGTACTAGCAGTCCAGTTCACTCGTGATTGCTCCTCATAACTTGTTACAATTCTAGGGTATGCGACAACTGCGATTGCACATGTTGGCAGCCCAGGGATATTGTGTTGTAGCGATTGATTCAAGAGGGTCTCGTCATCGCGGACTTGCGTTTGAAGGTCATTTAAGGTGTAAAATGGTTGGTACAATCACATGGAATGACTATTAACTCTTTAAATCTTTCCCAACTCTATGATAACTCTATAATTTTTGATTTCAGGGGACAGTTGAGTTAGCAGACCAAGTTGAAGTACTACAATGGCTTGCTGACACTTTAGAATTTATTGACATGAAGAGAGTAGGCATAATGGGCTGGTCGTATGGTGGATATTTGTCTCTCATGGCTCTTGCACATTACCCACATATATTCAAGGTACTTTTGATCTGTTGCTAGAATTGTGACCTGTTTGTAGTTCTCTTGGTAACAATTTCTTTTGTTAGGTCTCTGTTGCAGGAGCTCCTGTGACAAACTGGTCCCTTTATGACACTGGTTATACTGAACGTTACATGGATCTCCCTGAATATAATCAGCAAGGTTACAAGAAAGGATCTGTTTTAACTTACGTGAACCAATTCCCTGATGAGTAAGCTCTAAATAAATTGTTGTTGTATTTTGGTATTTTGCTCTGAATCCTTTCTAAATTTTAGTTTATCTCCGTAGGGAAAACCGACTTCTCATTATTCATGGTCTGATTGATGAAAATGTCCATTTCCTTCACACCAGTCAACTAATTAACTTACTTGTTAAAGCAGGAAAGCCTTACCAATTACAGGTATGTTGGTTTTGCTTCTTTTCTCTTTTATTCTTATTGCTTGATTTTGAAAACTATGTCCTTTGATAACATTATAAACATAATGTTAATGTTAACAGGTTTATCCTAACGAAAGACACAGTTTGCGACACATGGATGCCAGCAAACATTATGAGACTGTGTTATTGTCATTTTTGCAGAATAATCTGTGAAGCAATCATACATTTTTCTTTGTTTATCAGTAGAGTAAATCAATATAGGTGATAAATATGGCCATATATTAATATAATTTTATTATTAAAATTGGTTGATGGACTGGAAAGCAAAGTACATTTTGATGTTCAGAATACTTCAAAAAAATCAGAAATATGATGTCACAAACCACTAAAGTGTAGTACTTATTACTTTAACTAATCACAGATAAATTGTGTACTTTAGTCATAAATTTCTGCTGACTTTATCTCAATTTTTTCTCTCTAGAACAGTGCTAGATTGCGAGGGAAAATAAATTGTGTCCTTGTTGCATCTTTGTTGAAAATTGTATTCTTTCCTTTAAGTTTTTAAATGAAATAATGACATTTATGAAATGTATTTGTGCTTTTATTTTTAAAATTGTACTGTAATATGTGTCATGCAAGCTTGTTACCAAGTACAGATACTGTGTTTTTTTCTCCATTCAGTTACTGGAACTTTCTCTTCTTGCTTGTGTTAGGGTATGTGCAATAGCATAATATTTGCATATTTTTCTTTCTTTCTTTTTCAATTCTTGTCAAAAGAGTTTTGTTAACGAAATGTTTGTTTTAAAGCTGCCATCTTTTATTGACTGATGACTCACTCGCTATAATTCTTTCTTCTAAGTTGAAGCCTTATCAATAATGAATTTATTCGAATGTATATAAACCATCATACATCTGGTTTTGTTGTAATTTTTACCATTTTAAAAGTACCTTTCTTTTCGGTGAATGGTTTTTGGTTTTTTTATTCAAGTGGTATTTGAACTTAGGGCTGTTGGGGAGTGATTTTTGTGTTCATTCATTGTAATATTGCTGTTCAGTATTACATATAAATAATATGTGGGACTAATTTTTTCCCCAACCTCCTAATTTTTTTTAAGCATTGAATGAAGCAGACTATGGGGCTTTGACTCGTTTAAAAATACTGTTTTGATCAGTCGTTGTATCAAATGCGTGTAAAAAGTTTATTACAGAACAGATGAAATGCATTACATATAGGCTCAATTCATCATGCTACGAAAAAGTTCATAAGTCAATGAAAATGCAAAAAGATTTGGTCACTTTAATATCTTATTGTCTTTTGTGGCGAAATGAAAAATAATATCTCCTTGGCTGTGGTTGAGTGAAGTTTTTACAAGGTGTGTGGAGGTTCATTGAACTAGTTTTGTAGTAACAGGGTTCTGTTGATTCCTTTGTTCTATTTGAATGTTTTATTGTGTTAACAGAGTACTTGAATCATTTTACATACTGTACTGTGATTTTTAAAATGCATGTGATGTAGACTACAACCCAGACATATACATCATTTTCTTTACCGCTCTGTAGTTGAAATGTCCCTTCCATTTGTCTTCATTGTCATTGCTACCTGTTTTAATTACATCTCTTGCAACTCTGCAACAGTATCGATGGTGAGTTAGTAGAGATTATGACTGTCAACGTTATATCTTGCTTTAAGTTTGGTGATCTTTCTTTTCTCCAGTAACTTTTAAAGACATTAGATGATTGGTTTATCCTCATGGAGCAAAGCTAAAGCAAACTGAAATACGAGCCACATACATACTGGGCTAGTTAGCAGATACCAGACAGAGTTAGGTATGTAATATCGCTTTGGCTTCGGTTTGCTTCAATTTTGACTTTGGAGAACAAGACTTAACTAACTCAATAAATTTATACTGTTTGTCATTTTGATCTCTGATGTTTTAAGGAGTACTGCTTTTGTTTAATCAATTTGGAGTGTTGCAGTGTGGGTTTAATTCTTAAAATCAGCCATCTATCAAGAACTGTTTTGTGATTTGCTCTACAAAGCGTTTTTTATGTGTGCCAACCGCCTTCCTTACACCTACAAAATTGTTGAATGTGGTTTCTCTGCTTCACATTAATTTTTTAATTGTTCTTCTTTGTATGTATCATTGAACCATCACTATTTGCTAAGTTGTAGTGTAACAACTGGTGCAAGACTGCATAATGTTGAATTTTTAAAGAGATTTGAGACTTAATGATTGTTTATGTCATAGCTATTCTTGATATGTAAGCTGAAGTAACAAAAATGATTAAAGGGACATGATAGACCAAAGTGACATTTGTTCAAATTTGTTGATACAAATCCCCTCCGTTTCTATTGGGTGTAGGAGAGTGATGGATACTGTAAAGGCATTCGCTGGATCCTAGGTAATTTTTTAGTTTTTCAGTGATAATTTTTTTTCTTTTCTTTTTTTTGTTGTTTTCGGGCTTTATTGGTCGAATGAAGGCAAGGCTCTGTCAGCTTATGCAAGTGCAATCCCTTACACTCGATTTCCCCATTCATTTACTGTGTGAAACAGACGAGTCAGCTTTTTCGCCGTGCTGGACCGGTCCGCCTGAGTGGTAGGCAACTCACCGTGCACCTCGTGGCTAGGCTCCTTGAGAGTAGAGCCCTGCATCGAACCAATCGAACGAGCTACACGTGTTCGCGAGCGGGGTTGGCATTTCGCGTAACACGCTCTTTGCAGGGCTTTAGGCTCTTAAGGTCTTGTAGTGCTCTCATCTCGTGTTACAGATGCGCCCAAAATGCGCATAAAATGTGCAAGAAATGGAAGCCCTGCTACCCGCGAAGCGCTTCTTGGTTAAATTCAAGAAGAGGTTGAGCCACTCGAAACTTTCGTTAGGTTTAAAAAAAAAAAAAAAAAAAAAAAAAAAAAAAGCTAGGGCCTAGTAAGGAAATGCGGTTTTTGGTATGATAAGAGGCGTCTGGATTTAGGGGGGGGGGGTGTCAGAGTAGTGGGAGCGCCTCAGCGGCATAGACCCAGCGCTGGTTCGACAACGTCTGGATTTAGGATTGAGACGCGGCTTGAGCGCTTTGCAGCGCTGCATAGGATGTCTTAGCCCTGACACACGGTTAACTCCTATTCTTGGCCATCGTTCAACCCGAATACAGCTTGGAGTTGGATTTGCGTGCAGAAAGACGTCTAAATGAGGGAGCATTTTGACGTCACGGTGACAATCAAGACACAAATTTCTTCTTGGAATACTGTTCTTGTTTACCTAGGCAGTTCAGTCCGTTTCTAGTTAAATAATGAAAACCAGATGGGAGTGATGTTGTGTATTTACCTTAGTTGAAATTGCACACAGTTTCCAAAGTATACCAGTTATTGTAACATATCCTGTACCTAGCTGAATGCCTAGTTGGCAGAAAATTCCCTTCTAAATCCACCTGGGAGACAAAACAATAGTAAATGCTGTACTAATAAATGAAATCAATCATTCAAATAAAATCAAGATATCTCAATGCGTATTGAAAAGCAAGAGCAGCACATTCAAACTGCTGCAAGAGGTAAGGAATGAATAAGTGTTAAGAAATTTCATTGGGAACAGGAGAAATCACGGCAAAGGGATCAAAACCAGGAAGTTGTGGTTGATTTTCATTTCCTTTAAGATACAGAGTCCACAAAGAAAACTAATTTTCTGGGAACACGAAACCAACTGGCTGACGCATATTTACTCCTTGAAGTCTGCCTCTACCAATTAAAAATATTAGATTCTAGCCTTAATAACTTGTGTTTTAGCTTTAACAGATCGCAAAGCAATAACAGGCCCCACTACACAGTAAATACTGTAATTTTAGAGTGAAAATGTCTACTCATAGTACCTCAGCAGTATATCTAAATAACAGCAAATAATAAGAAATAATTTAGTTTTCATCAAAGATTTATGTTTTGAATGAAACATTCAACACACAAAGACTTCACAAAATTCTATGCAGTGTAACAGTGTGCATATTGTACATTTGTAGCGCCCCGAGCTCAGTCTATTCCACACTGGAATTGCAAGTTATGAGCATGAGAATAAATCAGTTCATAAGCATTGACAACCATGAATGAAATTTATACGTGAGTATAAAAGACATTTTCCAAATATTTTAAGACTACTCTGGAGAACATGTCTGACTGATGAAAAACAAGTGTTTTCAAGGACTACTGCAAAATGGAGTGTACACTGTACGTGGATTTCTCTAGTTATCTATCATTAAGGAAAGGAGGACAGATGTTTAACAGCAATGAACAAAGAAAATGTACAGAAAAACTGTAATTTGAGAATTACTGATCAGTATCAATACCTCCAAAATAGTACAACTTATAGCTTACCCGATCTCTAGGATGTATACAAAAAAACAAAAAACAAAAAAAAAAACATGTACAATTGTCAAGGGTATTGACTATGAAGTTAACATGAAATGGGGAAAATATTACTTCACTTCATAGCATAGAAGTAAACCCAGAGGGATTTAATTCTACTACATAAAACTCCCAAGTTGCAGTAGCATTCCAGCCCATACCAGTCCATCTTCATAAATTAACTTTCTGAAACTAACATCATTTTTGTACCAGACAAACAATGTATACTTTTTTTTTAATAGTTAGTCCATTTCTTTCTTTTAGAGGAATTCAATTTGGTCATTTGACTTAAAAGTTAGAATATCACCAAAACACAAAACAGAAAAGAAACCACCCCCTATCTGAATCCCCACAACTCTAGTCCATTACTAAGTCTCCGCCAAGTGAGAGGCAGTCAACAAAACAAACTCATAAGCAGATTCTGTAACTCTTTTCCATACCTGTACTACTGTTAAGAGAAATTCCTCTAATGCTCACAACTAGTGTAAAAATTAGTTACCTGCACTTGAAACAGGGAATGTTCAGTAATAAAAGTGCGGTATATTATATGAACTGAGAAGATAATCTTACATGAGAAACAACATGGGGCAGACAGGATTTAACAAAAAAAATAAAAATGAAACTAGCTGTAAGTCAAAATGTCAGTTAAACATTTGTGCCACTTAGAGTCAGAGTACACAAAGCTCAATCCAAAAATTGCATCAAGGGAAGGAGATTGAGGTGGACTTGAAAGCACAAAGGTGCTTGTTAGTTACCGTTAGATGGTCTGAACCTAGCATGATTGAGGTTCAACAGATTTCCTAGGAAACAGGATAGTCCATGATTTTCAGTTAGCACAAGAAACAATTATCTTTTTTTATTTAATGTAAACTCATTTTACTTTCTCTTGGCCTCACATATTCTACAATTTCATACACACTAAGAATAAGGAGGATTTCTAAGAATGCACAATAATAGTGAATATCACTTAATCACAGACATTAGGCAGAAGCCCATCAGAAGTTAATGTCCTGTCGCTCTCACACCTTTAGATCCAAGGCCACATCACACAAAAACTCACTCACTGATATGTACAACTCATTCACACACTTACACACAATATTTTACATTGAAGACAAACAATTAACAAAACAAATACAAGTCAAATAATATATTAAACACTTGAACAGTTCTACAAAAAATTTATAATTGTGAATCTCCAACCAAGAGACAATTGTGTCATAACCATTTAATCACACAGAAATCAGGAGTTTCTCTTTTCTGATTCAAAAGCCCAAACACCTCAAAATTCCTTGAAAGAGATAAATCCTTATTACATTGAGAGCAACAGTTCTGACATGACATAATGAGATCCAAGTTGAGAGAGAACAAGCCAATATGATTTCAAAGGCAAGAATCTACGCTAATAAAATTTACAATAACAAGTTGTTTAGTATGTCTTTGCCAGAGTGTGCGAGGAGTGACCAGACAAAAACTTTGACAAACCAACCAGTTCTAAACTTTAACACTGGAATCACATACCAACCACCCTCAAATAAAACCTGATAACGGAGAAGTTGACACAGAACAACTTCCCCAATATTTCCCCTGACCAATTAAGTACACACTTCTCAAAGGAGCTCTATGGAACATCAGAGTATGCTCAAATTCTGGGATCTAATACTTCAGGCATCTACAAACTTCAAATTTTGATATAAGACAATCTATTTCATGATTTTTATGTAATGGTAGATGGTCTACTATCAAAAGTACAGTAATTAGTGACAAAGGTAAATGTAAAGTAACGTCATAGAGATGCCCAAAATACTCTGAAACTGACACGGTTTGGTTCATCCAATACCGAAGGCATCACAGCATGACATTAGGAGGCTGCATAAGAGAAATAAATACGTCTAAAATGACAGTAATTTAAAATCTGTACAATTATAGATGGCTTAATATAACTAAAAATATTAAAATTATAAATGATAACATTTCATACATTAAAAGAACAAAGCTCCTCGATTTTATTATGCAGCCTTGCAGAATCTTTGTTGAGCACCATCACAGTAGTTATCAAACACTTTTACAGTTTAGAAAAGAAGACACTTCAGATGTTCCTGTTTAGTACAGGGACAGTATAGCACTTATTTGGAGTGGTAAGTGCTACTTTTGGCAGGTATGTAAATGAAGACCATGGGCAAAGGGCGGTTGTTCAACCAAATGAAGCTATAACAATAAAAATTGTAAGAAGCATGCCTGGACAGATTTAAGGTAACAAATTAAGACGTTCTATGAAACTTACGAGAAGGTGTTCTGTTCTCTACCGGTTGACAAGGAGGAGGGGCCTCAGCTGTACTGCCCTCAAGTGGGTCGCAGTTAAGGAAGTCCCAGATGAGAATTGTGTCGTCATGAGAACTACTCACAATTTGAAATTCATCAAACTGTAGTCGGAAAACACGTCCAGTGTGTTCCTAAACGTAAAAATCACAATATTAATTAACATTAATGAGGAAAAGATTTGTCTAAGAAATGAGAAACAAATTTACCACTAATGTTCTCAAACAGAGTGTGCCTGACGGAGACCGCGGGTCCAGAGCAGCAACCAGATCCCAAACCTTTATTTTCCTACAATCAAGCAAAGATTGATTACATAATTCCATTTCAATTGAATTTCTTAGTCAGAAACCATGATTAGTGGAACTTACCCATCATAAGCTCCACTAACTATCCTTTTACTATCAAAGCGAATGCACCGCACAAGTTCCTCATGACCTTCTAACACTCTGAGGCAAGCTCCACATTCAATATCCCATAATCTGGAAATTCCAATTTACCAACAATATGAAAAATAGAAAGGACAATATCAGCTATGATTAACAAAAATCAAATGTATTCTTACCTAATGGTATTATCCGAACTGCCACTGACTACCAGTCGATCACGATACTGAAGGCAAGCGATGCCCCTTTTATGTCCATTTAGAGTTCGAACAAATTCACATGATGATGTGTTCCAAACTTTGATTGTGCGGTCTCCACTGGCAGAGACAATATATTTTTCATCAAAGTCAACAACATTAACTGCTGCCCTGTGCCCCACAAGAACTCTTCTTAATGTGATTTCTGTGGGTGATGTCATATCCCAAACAGCTATGGAGCGATCCTATTAGAAACAAAAAATATAACGAAAGTGCATTGACGACAAATTTAAAAGAGTCATATTAACCATCTTTAACCTACCTTTGAGCATGTCACCATCATCCCATTACAGAATCGTAGGTGAAGTACAGCTTCACAGTGATGAATGAGTGTGTTCACCATTTCACCGGTGGCCACATCCCACACACGTACCGTTGAATCACTTGAGCCACTGATTATCACCTTATCATCATACTGTAGGCAAAGCACTGAACCAGTGTGGCCCGTCAGAACCTATAAAAAATAATAAAGAAGATTATAAATCAAAAACTACACGTACTAATGTAAAATTGAACTTTTTGATCTAGTCTAACCTTAATACACTGCAAAGTTGAACGGTCCCATATTTTTATTGTATTGTCTCTTAGTCCAGATACAATTTTATGGTCATCATATTGCAAACAGTATACTCCTTTTGAGTTTTCTGAGCGACAATTGATTCTTTGAAGCACATGTCTTCCCATTCTCCAATTCTTTTCAAGCCTCTATAAAAATATAATTCATACATAAATTACACTATAAGCAATTGTAGTATGCCAACAACTATTTACGGAAGTTTTCATTGTGTGACTCACATCAATATCCAAGATTATTTTAGGGTAGAGAGATCTGTAAAAATCATTACTTGGGTGGTTCTCACCAGGCTTTGGTTTGAACAAGTATTGGATCCTAGAAGATAGATAGAAAATGAGAAACTCCTCAAAGAACAAGTTATTTTAGATAGCAAATCACAGCTTACCATCCTCTACGTTCTGAAAGACCTCTCCACAAAGGATCAGTTTTAACCTTCCTTTCAATTAGTTTTTTCCATAGCATGCCTTCTGAAATAACTCTGTACCATTCTTTGCACACCATTTGAGCCCAATTGAGCGATTCAGCGTCCAACATGGAGAGAATTGTCTCAGCAACATGGTCAAGTCCTTTTTCTGAAAAATACAGATTACATGATGAAGAAGGAAAGTAAAACAAATCTACTTAAAATGTGTTCAACAAATGGGAGTACTTACTTGGTAACATTGAAATAAAATCTCTCTGAAGCATGGGCTTGAGATATGTGTTGATGTGTCCGTGTTGGTGGTGACACATGCGAGACAATAGATGTTCCACAAACTCCACTTGATCTTGTTCATTCCATTTCTCAAACAATTTTAGACAGGCATCCCGTTCTGTTGAGAACTGAGGTCCCTGATCTCTTTTTTTGTCTCCTAGGACAGTCATCTGTTGACACTGAAACAGAATGAAACAAACCAAATTTTCTCAGCATTTTTTTCCACACCCAATCACTTACAGAAGTTGAAGCTTAGCTCCATGGTAGAAAAATAGGATAAGGGAAACAAATCCTGGTAGAAATTTAGGCCAAATGCAACATTGCACAAAAAGTCGCACACTTTCCCAGTGCCGCTGATCGCTCGGTGTTCGTAGGTGCATAAGGGCTGGGGAGTGGAAAAAAAAGGGGGGGTGGAAAAGGGGAG
>NW_026267212.1:854140-854827 GCF_000697945.3 Frankliniella occidentalis | reverse complement strand
GGGGGTAATCTTGCAGACTACGCCCCGAACACTGCCACTTGCTGCCACTACTGCCAATGAAGTAGGTCTACCGAACGGGCTTGAACAGATACTTCAGTTGCTTCAGTCCAGGTGGAACAATCGTCAAAAACTCGTCAGTAACCCTCATTGAAAGCGAAGTATGGCTACCTAGCCGCAATAAAACGCCCGTAACTAGGCAAAACACACGACTTCCACCCTGTATGTAGGCAAAGCGCATGGCTTTTGGGACCCGAATCTGAAGATTGCCATAGTAGGTGTAAATACAAAGTACACCCAGATTGTTCAAGCTGAGGCCCCCTCGGGCAGAGCCGCGCCTATCCCTGTGCAGTTCCCCAGGAGATACGCCCGGGGGCTCAAGCTCCCGCGGTAGTTTTTAGTGGGAGTGCCCCTACGAATGAATGCGATTCAACTTCACGGTTCCGATAGACTCGGTCCGAGGCAGATTGCTGGGCAAAGCAAGGGTTGGTCTTTCCCTCTGCATGGATCCTACTTTCAGGCAGATGGATATTTGTCCTAGAACTGCTGTCAGGTCTGACGGCACGGTCGATATGCACATACAAAAAGTACAGGCGCCGAGTAAGAGTGACAGCATCAAAATGCATGATAAAATTAAACTTAAATCGTTTGGAACTGCACCATGTTGGCGGGCACGTGCCCCCGGGTGAG
>NW_026267212.1:833754-854090 GCF_000697945.3 Frankliniella occidentalis | reverse complement strand
GGGGGGGGGCTGGGACGGACTAGACTAAACTACTCGGTAGGACCCGAAAATCCACTCTCCTTTAGTAACTTTCCCCGGATCGCCCTGCACAGCCCGTTGCACACCACACCTACTGGAACAATAGGCAACAGAGTCGCTGTCCCGACCTTTTAAAAAGAACAACACCACCAAAAGCGCCAACTGGAACTCTTACACCATTGAATCTATTACTTCGCGCAGCTTTGAGGCCTGCCACTCACAAGACTCATAAGCGTCTACAAGCTACACTGGATACACCAGAAGAAGTAATAATGGGAAAGCCCATGAGAGACATGGTTAGTTACATTACTAGTGGTACATAACAAGGACTTTTGCTTCATATAGTTTCAGAATACAAAATAGAGAATTTACAATTTTCAGCTTTGAATGAAGTGAAAAATTATTTAATTCTGCCAAAGTTGTGTTCCATTCCATAGAAACCATTAATATATTATAATTAATTTTTGCTGAGCTCTTTTGAAGTATATCAAAATTACAATATATGCAAAGGCTTCTTAATGAAGCCTAAGGACCTGCAGGTCACATTGTTTGTGGGGTCTCACTTGCAATGTAGACAACTGAATAGGAAATAACTGGTAGACCACAAAAAACAATAATAGGAAAGAACTGGTAGACCACAGAAAACAATAATCAACAGGTAAAGTACAATGTTACTCATTATTCAAGGTGTGAACTAATGTTTTTATACAAAGTACAAACTGTAACTCCCTTTGCCACAAGATCCTACAATGTAGAAGGGCATATATATATGTCGGTGTCCGTTGTTGTAGCGGTCACACCTAGTGATACCAAAAAACTGTTTCTCATCCTAGAAAATGAAGACGCTCATTCCACACGAAATTTAACACTTTCCAAGGCAAGACCTTTTGTGCACCTCTCTAAATAGAAGGGGTCTTAATTTTCCTCAGGGGCCAATGAAAAAGTTGAGGTAGAATCATGGCACGATTATGATTATGACACTTCGAGATGGGTCCACAATATGAATGCTCTTACAAAGGAAGTGTTAAATATTGCGGTGGGTGATGGTTAAAAAGAACCGAACACCGTAACAAAATAGGGTATAACTGGACTAGAAACTCAACTTGGATGGTGGATGTATAAATTAAAAATTTCACGGGAAATTTCGGATTTACAAAAGACAATGTTAATTTTAAATATTAGGTTTAAACAAACTATCAAAAAAAGGCTGAAACTAGCAATTGAAACTTGAGCTTAACCTTTGCATTTTGGCTTGATCTACTTATGCATCCTGAGTTCAAATACATCCAAAAAGGTTTGGGTTGGGCATATGCTTTTCTCTCAAGGTGTGGGTGTTATGGTGACACTTCTTCAGAGAGGAAAACAATGCAAAAGTCATAACTTTGAATGTGTACACACACTGCAATTAGCAATAAATTACAAGAAATTTGTGGGAATACAAATAGACTGATACCGCGTATTGAACGCAATGAGCCAAATTCTCAATTATAACTCAAAATAGGAAAATCACAAAAGCAGGAAAACAGATGATAACTGGGACACAGCGATATCTGTAGCAGAGGTCATCTATTTCACCTCGTTTTCACATTTGAACGTTAGCTGGAACAATAGTCAAACTTCACCATGTTTCTGTCCATAGTTTCGAAAACTAAGGTTCCAGGAAATATCACAGGTGCTTAAATGACTTCAAAGAGCCTAACCTACATTCAAGATGGCGGATGCGATGAAGCATCGTCACTGTGAGTAAAGTTTCTGACACTTTCTCGGGTACCAAGAGACCCAGCTCACCTCTGCAATTGATCTTCCATCTTCAGCAAGCTTATCTGTTTCCATTTCCATGTTGTTTTAAAACTTTAAAAATACACACTTCTTAAAAAATTAAAAATTAAAAAAAGGAGTACGAGTCCACAACTACACAACCCTCGCCCTGCCCTCCTATGTTCTCTGAGTTGAGGCGGAGGGAGTGGGGAAAGGGGAGAGGGGAGGGAGGAGAGACGTGACGTCACTCTGGCTCAGGGTTGCCAGATAAACTTTTCTAATGGTATAAAAACTGTTTTCAGAAAACTTCAAGGATCGATTTGATGTCCTGCTTGGCATTCTTAAGGAACGTAAGCTATGGAAAGGATTTTATATTTCATCCTTACGAGCAATTGATAAAGTGTTGAAGTTTATGTTCTATGTTGTTATCGCTGCCTGCAGTTTTCGCAGTTTTCGTCTGCTGAGAAGTTGGGTCGGTCGGTCGGTTGCTGTCGCTCAAGCGGATGAATGAATCGTTAAATGCGTTAAATTCATCCAGTAATACTTCGAATCTAAGGGTGAGAACTGTGCTCTGTCGCCTATTATTACACCCAACCTTTGTCGCGAGAACTAATCAAGATGTCAAATTCTGTCTTTCCTCATATGCGAGAAACAAGCAGAAACTTGTTCAATTGAAAAATCGAGATGGCCCGTTTTCACACAAGTTGGCGAAAACAGAGCATGTAAAATATTGTCCATTGTAGTGCATCCATGGTTTCCTTCTTTATACTCAGAAATGGTTTTAGGTTCTTGCTTGACAAAATTCAATCATCAATATTTCAAAGTATGGAATATAACTTTCATTTCAAGATTGTTACAGGTGTTTGCATAACCTGTCTTAATGAGAAGATTTCTAGTCCTTCCCAGTACTTTAAAGTATCAAAACTCATTCCATCATTGTTGACACCTTTAGTATCTTGCATATTTTATGTTGTCAGCTTCCTAACTATTGATGATTGTCAAGTAACTCATCCGAAGCTGCTTAAGTATTTCCCTCTTGTAGTCTGCGCTACTATATTTCTCTATCTGTTTTCTTATTCTAAATTTCAGAATGGAATAGTCAAAATGACGGAACAGCTGGTTCGTGAATGGCTCTCTGATTATGCAGGCCTCAGTCCGGTGGAAGCTCATACTTTTGTAGCCTCCCTAGAACATAATCAAGAACTGGTGGCCGCCATCTATACTGTTCTTGAGGGTCGCGATCATTATCAAAAGGTAAGGAGGTTGTGGAGAGTATCATTCTCATCATCATTTTGGACAATTATTGCAGTTCTATTTTATAGCTTGTGGATCCAGTGTGCAACCAACTATTCGCGTTCTATCGATCAAAGGAACCAGAACTTCAAAAATTTACCATTCAATTCATACCAACACTCGTATATGTATACCTGAACTCTGTGTCATGCAGAGAAAAAAAGGTAAAATTTGTATGAAAAATTAACAAATTGATAAGTTATGTTTTCCATATCATTTCTTATACTTGAATGTTTTAATCTGTTTCTAGAATGATTGGAGTGTGGAAACTCTGCTCCTTGGAATTTACAATCTAGAAGTTGTTGATGAATCTGGTCAGCCCAAAGTTGTGTCATTCCGTTTACCATCTCTAGCACAATCTTCTATTTATCATGAGGTCTGTAGAAAAAAACTGGTTATATGTCCTTTGTTTATTGTTTATATGACTTCTTGAGATTTAAGTTTTTGTGTTCTCCCAGACTATGCATTTGGACCCTGCATCCCTTACTCAAAAAGAATTGCGCCGTCTGGAAGAATGTAATACTAGACTGATATCTTGGGGTCCTTTGCCTCAAGTAGAGTCCCTAAATGCTCAGAACAGACTTAAAACTATGACTACTCTTCTCTTTGTCTATAATCGCCATCTGAGCAGGTTCCACAAATCAGCTTTGGAAAAACTTTGTAGAGTGTGTTCAAAGTAAGATTTTTTAAAAACTATTGTTACTCTTCCAGTTTTTTCGTAAGATGGATTCTTTTCTGTTTTTCTGTAACATTTGTGTTTTAGAATTGCAGCACAAGGATTTACTCGGGTGAGTAGCCATCCTCATAGCAACAGTTCCGCATCTCTATCACCTCAGCGTCCACCACCTCGCATACCAGTTTCTTCCCAATTTTTATTGGAGCTGCTTCATGCTATTTACTTTGCAATGTAAGCATGTGCAATCATTTTGGGATTTTTGGCATTTGCTACTTGCCACAATTCCTTTAAAATTGCTGATAAATTGCATATACTTAATCTTCTAGGTTTAATGAGTTAAGCAGCATGGCAGTGCAGGCTCTAGAAGATGTTCACTTCAGAGGTTGTTACGAGTGTCTCCCTGACATAATGCTAGTTGCTGGAGCTATTCGAAACTCTATCAAGGATACTCCCTCAGGTAAGAAATTTATATTGTTCTGTAAGGTTCTTACTAGATATTTTAAGACGGACATTTCCTAAATGTTGTAATAGCGTGGGATAGATATGCTAGAAATCTTTTCCTCAAAGCTCTGTTCTGACCAGAGATGGTGGGAGCTGAAGCTGCCAGTGAAGATTTTTCACTAAATTCCAAAGATCCTGTAGCTGTGAATAATAGGTGCCATGTCAATGTTTTTCGTCAATCTTTGGATGAAGTGTTAACAACTTGTGAAGAGATGAAGTTTGTGAGGAGACGTGTTGTGCAATCTATTGATGATGCTACAGCAAGTTTTGTACGCATTGTTTCGTCACTAGAATCCAAGATAGAAAAATATTAAAATTCTAGGTAACAACTGAAACGTTTGAAGTAAAAGAAGTACCTATTTCATCTTTATAAAATTATTTGGTTTCTTCAACTCTGTTCAATTATCACATGATTCAACAAGTATTAATACAAGAGTTACATCTTTAAATGACTTTATTCTTTAAGTGCAGTATGCACTATAAAAACTCATTGAATTATGCACTTACAGTGTTTTTATTACCCTTGTATTTTCTTTGAACAACAGGTCAAGCATTGGATGGACCAATGGGTATCAGCATGGCTGTATCTCCAGCTACAAACACTGTCACTGTCTCCAAATCTATGATCACAAACGCGTCATTCAGAACGAAGAAGTTACCAGGTATGTCATGGTGCTGGTCTTTAATTCAAACTGCCAATTTAAGTTTGACTATAACAAAACATCTTTGCAACAAACAAAATATTTATGCTTAACATTTTTCTTTTGTGTGGTTATGCCTTTATTTACTATGACATTTTGTTCTTAAAATAACATGCAATAACAAAGTAGACAATAGAAACATACACTTTCTTTTTAAAATATTCCTGATCTTTTTTGTTCTGATTAGTAGGTATAAAGTCCCATCAGTAGATCTTGGAAAGTCATGCAAATCTGTAGTTCAGATTTTTCAGTATTTGTTTTTATTAAATCTTAGTTTACATACTTCAAACAAAATATTTATGCTTAACATTTTTCTTTTGTGTGGTTATGCCTTTATTTACTATGACATTTTGTTCTTAAAATAACATGCAATAACAAAGTAGACAATAGAAACATACACTTTCTTTTTAAAATATTCCTGATCTTTTTTGTTCTGATTAGTAGGTATAAAGTCCCATCAGTAGATCTTGGAAAGTCATGCAAATCTGTAGTTCAGATTTTTCAGTATTTGTTTTTATTAAATCTTAGTTTACATACTTGTGCATGCTGAATTCCATCTAATGTCTCTCTGGGTTTCTTTGGTTCTATTAACTTAAGAATTAACTTTTCAAGCTTTGAAAAATAACACATTCTTGGTGTAATTTTCATTTAAAATTTTTTTTTTTGTTGTTTTTTTATTAGTCTAGTGACTTTTAATTTGCATGTTATTGAAACTATTTGATGTTTTTGATTTGATGGTAGTTATACAGTACTGTACTTTCATTAACAATTTTTAGATTTAATCTGGTTGGGTTTGTGACTAGGTACTTAATTATCTTTTTTATTAACCATCCATCTGTGATCTTATTGCGCACGCTGCATGTGTTCTTCCTCTTCGGCTAATTCTTCACTGTAAGATGACCTTGAGGAGGATCTGGGTTCAAATCCTTCTACAAGCCAGCAGGAGGCTTTATTCAGTCTTCATCACAAAGGGAATCTTGAGGCCTGTCCTGATACACCTGTTCGTCCTGCAAGACACCGCAAAGGCAGACCCTGGAGATATTCCAGCAGAAATTCTATAGAGGAAGATCCGAGTGATGGGAAAATAATTGAAGAGAAAGAAAAGAGAAATTCTCCAAAAAGGCCATTGTCTCGGAGGGGGAGCAGCAATCGCAGTGGGACTAGCTCTCCCAATACTTGCAGAAGTGTTGGGGATATATCTTCACCCAGTAAAATTATACTTAAAGAAAATGGTGTAGTAGCTATTGAAAAAAGCAGCCCCCAGTCTCCACGATTAAATGAGGTTGTATTGAGAGAATCGCCTGACTCACGCTCTCCATCTAAATCATCAAATCGTATGAGTGCTGGTGCCCGTTTATTCAAGGTCTCTGAAGAAGAAATAGTAAGTTCCTTTGGAAAGTCAAAGGAACATTTAACAAGTGGTCGTCCTGCTAGCCTAAGTATTTCTTCCTACCAAGAGAAATAAGCTGTTGAAGAGTTATACATAGTTAGCTAATTTGGATGAATTAGATGATCTGGAAGGTAATATAAGCTCTATTGAAAAGTAGCGAAGCCAAAGTAGCCAGCACTGTTTCATTCTGGTTGAATCTTGAAGCATCTGAAAGGTAGTGGCACCTCACATGTGTTTAGATTGTTGGGAGACTTTTGACTTTACCTCTAATAGCTTGTAATGTATTCACTTTCTGCTTTGTGGTCATTCTGAGCAGTTACAACAGAGGAGGGGTACCTCACTTCTGAGGTAAAGCAAGCCTTCACTACGCTGACTGCTTGACTTAAGGAACTATCAATACCCCAATCACAAGCAATTCTTTAAAAACTCTACCCCTGTTTTTTTAATTCTTCTGAATGTGTTATCTCTTTCTAGTTTCAGTAGAAGCTAGGGACCCCTTTAGCTCCAGACCCTTCACTAAAAAGATGAACTTTCACTTAAATTGCTCGGTTGAAATCTGTGCCACTTGTCAATGGCACTTTTGTAGCTAGGGCTTTACAGACTTACTTTTGTTTCAGCTCTTATATTTGCACTGCAGTCCATTGTTTGGTTCAACCTTTTTTTCCTGCTATATGTGTTAAACCCGAGCTCGGAAATGTTTTCATGTCATGCACACTCCAAAACGTTTTAAATATTACCTGTGTAGTTCAACCAATTTACTACTGCTTAATGTGTTCCAGATGACATCCCCATCCAGCAGCCAGCAGATGGAACATCTGCTGATGTGAAGGACCCTAAAAATTTAATGTCAATTTCCGAAGAGAAAGAGGATGATGCTGTTGGTGGATCATCAGTCCCCGAGCGACTCACACCAAGAGGAAGTTCACTGAGAGCTGCAAGTGGCATGAGTTTGCCTAAGCTACCAAACTTGCAAGCGCTAGTTGGCAAAAGGGGAAGGAAAGAGGGCAGCCAAGAACGCAAAGTAACTCCTCCCCATCAAAATAAGACCTCATCCAAACTTCCTGCTGTGAATGGAGATTCATTTGAACTTGACAGTTTGCGTAAAAAAGGTAATAGTGAAAATGGAGTTCTTACAATGGATGATGGGGCTGACTCAATTGATTCTGTCGATAAAGCTTCTGCTGATAGTATTGAAAACCTACACAACAATGGTGGTCCAGCCAGTGATTCTGGGTCATTTATGACTGTTGACTCGGGGGACACTGTTGATGGTGACAATCTAACAACTAATAGCTCTGCCACACCACTTTTAGGCAGGAAAAGCAATGCTGTTGAAATTGAAAATCGTGGTTCTTTGCAAGTCAGCACAGTGTGATTTAGTAGCTAGGTAGATAATCAATGCCTGTATTTGGTGCCAATATGAAAGTACCATCAAGGTCATGGTTTTAATTAAGTGGAATTTTTTAAATCTTAAGGAACAACTCAGATGATGCCATCACAATACATACCTGTGTGTTAGAATGATTACTTATTCATCCTATATGGTGTTAACTTATCATGCACGTAAAAGAGAATTGATAAAGAGCTTCTCGGAGCATATTTTGTTGTTTAGATAGCTGTATCAGGTTGAGTGAGATGTCAGAAAGTTTCTTCAAAAACCGCTGGAGCACACCTTTGTGTAACAGTGTAACAGGTATCTCCGCTTGCCTAATACGCAACATTCGGACCAGCATGCAGAGGTGTTGCCTAGTAGGCAGGCGGAGGTACCCTCCGCTCCGCGTAGGTGTGCTCCGGCGGTTTTTGCCTAACTTTACTGGCAGCATTTTTCATTTCCTAAAAGCTTTACTGCACTGTAAAATTTCCTTTATCCAACTCATTCATATTTACATGGCACTAAAAGTTGTTGGTGTAGCAACAAAGTTTCTAACCAACTTCAATCTGAATGAAAGCCATATGTGGAAAGAAATTGTAGTAAGAAAGGGGTGGTTGGGAATGGATGACTCTTTATGGAAGATGATGGAAATTTGTATACCCACTGCCATGTTGTGGGGTTTATAGGGACGAGGCCACATACTGGAAGTCTGTTGCAATATCCAAGAACTAAATTCCATAGGTTATTTAATGTGATCATGCTCACTGTCATGTTCTTTAGTGTCATGCTATAGTGCCACTGTAACTTGCCTCTCAGATAGGATAACTAGTCCATGCTTGGGGGAAGTCAAAATATTCCTGTATTTTAATACATTCCCCTATTTGTTGGAAATCAGACTAGTATGACAAACATTTTGTTGATTCATAGCAAAGAAGCAAGGACATTTCTTGTTAGTGTTACATCTACTCTTATCCAGAGTGTAAATTTGTTTGTAGGTAGATAAACTGTGAGAAATGTGTTATTGACCGCTTTTACTTACCCATATCTACAGTACCTAAGACTAGCAGAAAAATATCTGCAAATATATTAATTCTTGCAAAATAATTTTGTTCCTATCAGAACAATGTACTGTGAATTTATTATACTGCAATACTGGTAAGCGTGTTCTACAGTGAATTGAATAATAACTGTTATCACATTAGTAAACAGGTTCTGTTTATATATGAATTCAGTCTACGTAAGTACCTCACTAGCGTCAATTCCTGGTTGAGGTTTTGCCACTATCTATGTCTACGATAGTCATCTTACCTTTCTTTCAATTCATTTTTTTTTTTCGTTTGAAACTGTCTTATGTACCTGTCCTTTCTTTCATTTTCATTTGTTTAAATGGCTTGAACATGTGATTTATGTCACAACTTTATTTTTATTTTTAACACATAGTAAGTATATTTGTGTCATGTCATAATTTGAGCTAGTTTCTATTTTTACTCGTTCTTTACCACCAAATTACACCGGATCGGACACCATCTTGTGGCTGTTCTCTCAGAATATGCACCACCTACTGATATTGTAATTGGTTATATCTCAAATCCTAATATTGAGTCAATAATAGAACTTTTTTTTTAATTATGTAAGTAAAACTGAAAAATTCTGATGCTTTCATTTTAAGTCCTTAACACTGCATGAAAGAAATAGTATTTGGAGAATAAGTAGAACTACATTAGAAACTTTATTGTGAACAGTCTTCTCATAAAGCCTTCAATTTTTTGTTGTCGTAGTGTTACTTAAAAAAAAAAAAAGGATGCAAAATTTGTTTGGTATTCTTCAAGTCTAGTCCACACACAGCTGATGGTGCTGCCAACTGTGCTGTGTCTGCTCTGTAAATGGTTATTGTTGTGTTTCAACAACAAAAACAAACTCCTACTATATCTGAGATGAAAGCAGTTACTCACTACCATAAATTTTCATTAAATTGGTGATAAAGAACGAGTATATTCTTAGCACAAAATGAATTGTGTGTTTTGCTTCTCCCTTGTTTTTATTTCCTGGAAACATTAGTGATCTATCTATTTATGGGTGGATTGGGAGCTATGTACACCAATATTTTCTTGTGAAGGGTGTGTTGTATTTGTTAGTGAAGGAAAGATAAATGATACTACCCCTATTGTTGTCTTGAAACTTTTCTGTCTTTAACAAGTATACCTATATGTATCTATATACAGTATATTATCTGGTAATGTAGTTCTTTTTGCTGGTTGTTGGTTTGGCATACTGCCTAAACAGTACATGCATGTGGTGTTAGAGCTTAACTTTGTGCAGTCCAGTTGTTAATTAAAATTTCTAATTTGTTTCTATATAACAAGCATTTTCATCAGATCTTGTATTTACAACACCTAAAATTGATGGCTTCTATTAAGTCATGTGTTTTTTGTGGTTCTGTATTGGACCTAGAATTTCTCGAGGACTTTTATACTGACTATTCCATTTACCTCTAACATTCTTTCATGTGACATAATGGCTATTTACTTACTTTTATTTTTCTGAAAATCATATGATCTCGTCTTGTATCAAAAATTATATGTATGCTCATGAAAAGTGTTCACGTTAGGATGTGAAGTAGGATATTGCGTTAGCGACTAGGGAGTAAAGGAGTTGGGGAGTAGGAGAGTGGGAGCTACTCCCCTCGAGTGCGAGTGGCAGTCTTTTAAGGATTTTGACATTTATAGAGAACAGTTTGACGCCCTTCTTTGTTAATTTGCTATTTTCATTCTCGAACGCTGCCTGAGAGCGAAAACGAATGTGATCCGCAACAGCAAACTGCCACTCATACTTGAGGGGAGTAGCTCCCACTCTCCTACTCCCCAACTCCCTATACTCCCCTAGTCGCTAACGCCATATCCCCCAGTGCTTTTTTTTGTTTGTCATTTTTCTTTTTAACATCTGTTTATTTTGTGATTCTTATCACATGCCTTAATTAATTCAGTAGCTTTTCACATTTCCTATCAATTCTAAATTGACTGCGTTAGCTTTCAAGCGTTTAATAGCATGTAGATTAATTGTTGATGAAACTATTATTGTAAATACATCTAAGCTGTGATCTCTTGGTTTGTTGACTTCATGTTGTTTCATAAAATAATTGTTATTGGTCATAGATTTAACACCATTCATAAAAAATCTGTGTTATTTTTGTGAATGATTTTTCTTTTTAGAAGAGATATGAAGCAGAATTGCCACTTAGAGGGTGATTGGTTTATTAGTTGATTGATGCAATAAGCAAGCATGTCACTTCTGACATGAGTGCAAATTCTGTACATAATAAATAATATTATCTTCAAAGTTAGTTCATTGAGTATGTCGGATACATTTAAGTCATAACAATCCTTTCCATACGTACATGATTTAAAAAGTACAAAAATATTTAGCACATTTACAAAAAAAAAAAAAGGCATAGTAAACAATTTTAACATTAATCTAAAATCAAGTTCATAGGAAAAAAAAAAACACAATTATAAAAAGTCAATAAAATCACCAGAAATTTAAGGGCAACATACCCTGAGGTGGTTTACTACCTTGCTTTAAAATTGTTTGGAGAAATGTTTCCAGTCTAACTACAGGTCCACTGGAACTAACAGCAATCTACAAATACACAACAAACACTTGTTCAATGATCAGTGATTTAATTGCAACTCCAGATTAAAAATCAAAGTACCTTTTGAAGACGAGGAAAATATCCTTTGCAGATGACTAGTAACAATTTACGGTATTGGCGTCCATACTGCTCCAGCAAGCTACTACCAGTCACCTCCAAAAAATCATATAAAAGTGATGCGCATATGTCTGGACGTGGTTCTGTATCAAAGGCAGAAACATATCCATACAGTGTACAGCTAGATAGGAGGGTGAAATAAAAAAAGAGCCTCTCTTTGATGATACAAACCAAGATTTAACAGTGATGAAAGCCATTTCCAGCCCTGTCCTAAGTCGTGGGGGTGAGGCCTACTCAACCTTTCCCGTGGGGGTCGTGTGATAAGCAAAGCAGCATATAGTCGCATGATTCCTGACATGCGTTTGAGAAATTTATCCTGCTTTTCCACTTCCCCATCTTCATTGTATGTATAACCTAAAGATCTGACAGACACACAAAATTTACAAGCCCAAATACAAACACCAACACCAACAAGAGAATTAAGATATCTTACAGATAATAGTCTTTGTTGGTTTGTCCTTCCAGTTGGGGCCAAAAGACGGGAACTAAGTAAGGACATTCCAGATGAAAATGAGCAAGAAGTAGTTTACCCCAATCAGGAAACTCTTGCCAAAGAGCCACCATGACAGCAGCAATAGCGAATGCTGCCTCAGGCTTGCTAGATACAGTGGAAGCACCTTGTCTCTTGAAAATAAAAAAAAAATAGCAAACAAGAAGAAAAGCATTTCAATGAATGTGACACATAAGTCCACAGCATATTCAAACAGAGATCAAAATTCTTACCACAAATTTTTTAGCAAGCAAGTCTTTACAAAATGGAATTCCAGCTGGGTGCTGGGATGCTGAAACTCTAACTCCATCAGCTATACTGACAGGTTGGCCAGACAGAAGAAGGGTTAATTTTTGTAGCTTATCACGCAAGTGGGATGCATTCACAGGGGATATTGCATTGACAGGTATATTCACAGCTTTCTGTAAGAGAGGAGTTACACATACATATTACAAACCACAAGATTTTAATCCAGAAAACAAATGTAATGTGAATATTTTACCTGACAATCAAATCTATACTTTTTCAATGTATCATCTTTAAGTAAAGGTTCAAAAACCATCTCATTATTTTGCTTAAATTTTTTTAACTCTAAATACCATTGGAGTGACTCTCTATCTGAACAATCTAACAAACCTAATTTTTAAAAAAATAAAAAAATGTATTACTATGACTATGATATTACATAAAAAGATGAGTTAATTGTTTTAAGACACACCAGTAGCTGGACTGCTTTCCTCAATTACTTCAGAAGTGACTATTTCTCTTTGAGGCAACTGAGTAGATTGCGTCTGAAGTTGATTTTCTTCCTGCTGTTTAACAGACTCATTTTCCTCAGACTGTTTCTTAATTTTAGCTGTCAAGGATACAAAATAGATTGAGGGAATAGGTTGCATGATAGAGCACAATTTCAATAAAAAGATATAATATGATTAAATAGGATTACCAGTTTCTTCCACAACATTTGCATGTATAACATTTAGTCTAGAACATATGTGCCTTGCTGTATCAACATCCTTTTGATTTACTTCTTCAGATTTCAGGCGTTGGATCAAGGATTGCATATTTAAGTTTAGGGGCTTGATCTCTGTCATAATAGGTGCTAAAGCTTGGCATGCCCTAAAAAAATTAATTTAAAAATCATCTTTTAATCAAATTTACAGAGATTTTCAAAATACTATTAGCTGTCCTTACTTGAATTCTTGGTGAATTTTATTGAAAACTTCAGAGAAAGTACATAAATGTTGCTGAAGTTCCTCTGCACATTTTAATCTTTCATTCAATTTTTTCTTTCTTTCTGCCTCAGCCTCCTTTTTTTGCAGTTCCGCCGCTTTGATCTGCTCATCTCGCATTGAAACTCTCTGTGCGTGTCTTTGTTGCTGCAACTCTTGCCTCTGTTTTCGCTCTGCAGCATGAGCTTCTTCTTCCTTTAAAGTTTTCATCTGTTCTTCCTTAAGTTTTGAGGCTTTAGCTAGCGATTGTGCCTCGAACTGTGCTTGGCATTCAGCTCTTTCTTTCTGTAGTTGTTCTTCTCTTGCAAACAATTCCGTTTTATATTTTGCCACAGCATCCTATAATACGAAGAGGTAAGCCATTTGAGAACATGAAAAACAAGACGATTAAGATTGACATACGGCAAATAACAGTTTTGAGTAACACACTTACTTCCTTCCTTTTCATGTCAACCATGAAAAGAACCTTAGACACTGATAAGTTAGTGCTGTCAGCATTTTCTAAATTTTTGTGAAGTAGTAGTTCTTTGTGTTTGATACTCCCAAGAGATTTTGTTTTGGCACCACCAGTCTTACAATTAGGTGTTGATGTAATCGCACAGTCAAAAATCTTGTGATCATGATGTTTTTGTTCTAAATCAGATGTGCTGATGGTTTCTTGGCTGATGAGACATGCATCTTTCAGGATATTTACATTGCAGTTATCAAAGTATGACAGGCATTCTGCCCGAGACTTTGGGCTTTTCTTTAATGAAAATGCCATTGTAACCAACAACAGAGAAGACCGTGGATTAAATAAATTCTATAATGAAATGCTCTGAAACGGAAAAAATACAAAATCTGTAATAAAGAGGCATAAGCAATATCAATATTCACTTTCACTCTGGGATGTTTTATAACCTGCAAGTGCGGGCTTCACACTAATTCTTCAGTAACAGCTGTAAAATAAATTAACAGTGTGACAACATGAAAATAGATGCAGCCTGGAAAGTAAAGCACCAAAATTTTCCTTAACTGACATAACTTCGCCATAAAAGACCTTAAAAGACGTTTGACTTTTGCATTCAGTGGTTACGAATGGAGGCGCGCGCTTCGCAGGAGCAAAGCACCTGCGAATATACACTCCTCTTTCCCCTGCTCACCTGCTATTAACGGTTACTGTTGTATTTACACCACTCAATGTTCTTGTTCTTGTTTGTTGTTTTGTAAGTTGGTGTTGGTGTTTTGATTTGAATTTGTTTGTAGTTGTAGTTGGCCGGGTTTGCAATTTGTGGTGTGTGTATAGTATTTATGTTTTACGAAAATATTCTCAAAGTTACATTGAAAGCAGACTCGGGCTTGTATCTGTGTTAAAGGTTATCTTTTCCTTAATTTTCGTATTATTGGGGCCGCAGGACTTAAAACCTGACATTTAAGCCTTTGTTTTGTGATCAATGTCCTGCAACTATGCCGATGGGCTTTCTCCTTATCATGACAAAGGCAAATTGGGATTAGAAGAGGTAAGCAGGTCAAGTACATGGCATACCTTCAGACGAATGTAGTATTTTTTAATCTGTGCACTGATTATGAATCATTTCAAAAACATTCTTTGACAGAAATTTGACAAAAAAGATGATGTAATAGCTAAAGTCCGTAAATTAGCATCATGGATTTCAGAATCAAAACATGTGGTGGTTCACACTGGAGCTGGCATCAGCACTTCGGCAGGCATACCCGACTTTAGGTACGTTTCTAGTGTAGTATCATACTTAGCTATCCTTTCCCCTTGTTTGCTCTGTCTGGCACTAAAGACAGTTTCGTTTTGTTTTTCAGGGGTCCTAAAGGTGTATGGACCTTGGAAGCCAAGGGTGAAAAACCAAACATAAATGTGTCTTTTAATGATGCCGTTCCCACTAAAACTCATATGGCTCTTGTTGCTCTGGTTAAAGCAGGTAAGTAAGTTTAGAGAGAGTAAGACCAGGTTTGATTGCTCTTAGTGTGAATGTTTTTGTTAAGTTGCTAATCTTTTCCAAACATCTGCAGGTAAAGTCCATTTTGTTGTCAGTCAGAATATTGATGGTCTTCACTTGCGCTCGGGTCTACCGCGGTCTAACCTAGCTGAATTGCATGGCAACATGTTCATAGAACAGTGCAATCAGTGTGACAGGTAAGATTTGCACTTTGTCATCACATTTTTTTCTAACTGCTATTAATTACAATTATTCTCAATCATTTAGCCAGTTCATCAGGCAAGCTGCAACTACAAGTGTTGGGCAAAAGTGCCTTGGTACTAATTGTCCAAGTGTGCGTTTAAATGGAAGACCATGCAGAGGGAAAATGCATGATACTATTTTGGACTGGGAACACAATTTACCAGAAAAAGATCTTGCTCTGTCTGACTTCCATTCATGGTCAGTAAAGTTGATCTACTTGAAAACTAAAATAAACTAACAAGAATTCATTTGAGCAATATTAAGCATCTGGTCATCTATTTGGGCTCTGTATCTTTCAGTGTTGCAGACCTTAGCATATGTCTTGGAACTACATTGCAAATAGTGCCGAGTGGAAATCTACCTCTTCATACTAAAAAGCATGGAGATTGTGGCCGGGTTGTTATTTGTAATTTGCAACCCACCAAGCATGTAAGAGTTTTCTCAATCTTTACAATTTCACCTACCGGGACAACTATTTGGTGGCAGAAAAAATGAGTATTTCTCTCAGTGCAGTGCAACACCTAAAATGTTCTCACTTTCATTTCATCTCAGAACACACAACACTTACAGACATGAAACTTATAGGTACTATTCTTAACTGGAATTGCTGGTTTCAATTTCAACAATGAACTTCTTATCATGTTCAATAGTATTGTTTTGAGTTTCATACCAACCAGGCCTCCCTCATTAGTGAACATGTTAATCCCAGATGACACAACACTTACAAACATGGAAGTGTTGTTCTTAATATTATTTTAAAAATTACCCAGCCAGAAATGCTTCATCTAGAGGACGTCAAAAGTTGTTATAGGTCTACTTTCAGACCATACAGACGTCTGCATATGTTTTCTCTGTGAACTATTTTTCACGCTTAATGCTATTATTTTGAGAACTCTAAACAACAAATTTGAAGGCCCCGTTGTCGGGCTGGCCTTGCCCCCTCGACCAGACCTTCCCTCTACACTACCCAAATGAACCCTTGTTTCTTTGCCCAGTGCCCTGCCCCCTTTTTTTTTTTTTATGTACGTCTCTTCATTACAGTAGCATATTTGATTTTGGAGGAAGTACATTTCTGAAAGACCCACTTCATATTTCATGTTGTGCTTTTTCTTGATTACAGGATAAAAAGGCTGATTTAATAATTAGAACTTATGTGGATGAAGTTATGGAGGGAGTGTGCAATCAATTAGGCATTTCATTATTGGACTTTTCTTCTAGTTTAGACCCAACAAAGCAAAATGGGAACCCTATATCTTGGACAATCCCAACATCAGAGGTTTGTTGACATTACTACAGTTCAAATTATGCGATAAAAACTACCTGTAAATTCTGTAGCTTCTAGTGCCAAAAAGTAATGTTTTCTTGGTCTAATCTGGTCTCCAACCTATTCTCACAAGTCTTTTGGTATTGCAAGGACTATGAAACTGCCTAATTCTAGTGTTCATCAACTTAATTGTTTTGTTTCAGGTTAAACGAATGCGGAAGGTTTATGAAACAGTTTGCTGCAAGGGAGCAAAAAAAGGCAGACAGGAGAAGAAGAAATCCCCTTGTCAGAAAATACTCAAATTTAGGAAAAATAACTTATTGCAAAAATCTGAAGAAATGGATCCTAGTGAAGTAAAAATAGAGGACTCAAGTGAAGAAAAAATGGAAGTTAAACCTGATACCAACCAGGCACCTTTTAAGAATTTGGAGAAATCTGAAAAACCTGAAGAAGAGAGTGAGCAACCCCCTCATAAGATAATCAAAGTTGAGTTCAAAGATGAGGTAAACAATTAATTACCCGTAGAACTTCACAGAGAAGCCTCAGCAACTAAATGTATTACCATGGGAATAAATGCATTTATGTCTCAGAGTAAGTGCGTAGTTCTGACATCCATAGCAGGGTTCCCTGGACGAGACAACTTTTTGGACGTGATATGCAGGGGCTGTTAAACTTTTCTGGAGGCTTACCAATCGAAACCAAGTGCGGTATAGGGTGGTTGCTGCTGACTTAAGATTGCTCTCGGCTCTTAAATCATCACCAAAACATCTTGCATCAACAAGAGAAGCCAAGACTTCCCGTTTGACAATTGTTCCCTTTCCATGTCCTCTATTTATTTTTGCACTTTCCTTGCGGCGTGACCACATAGTGGTCTCTCTCCCATATTAAATCATAGGTACCAAAAATGAGCCTCAAGAACGTGTTAGACAAACCTTCCTGCCCATTTAGAAACAGTATGTTGAAGACCTACACTTTGTATTTTTCAAAAATGAATTACTATAACAATAAGTTTTGAACTTTTTCAGTGTACTTCACTATACATTTTTTTTCTTTACCTCAATATATGCAAATTAACTAGCTTGTGTGTGTAGTTTGTATGCTGTGTTTTCTTTTACTGTGATGATGTACTTTTGACTTACCTTTTATATGTATTTTATTTGGTTGAATAAAGAGCAATCAAATCTAATCTTAAGTTGTTTTGAAACTTTCATTTCATTTACTCCACCAATACCTCAGCTCAAGGCAATCGAAAGTGGAGGGAGAACACAATGCCGCTTGAAACGGCCTCAGAAAAAAAATTATCAGCTTCACTTTCATCCTTGGGAACTAGGACCAGGAACTGTTTTAAACCCAGGTAGCAGAGCTGCGTAAAATGTGCATTTCGTGTCCAATCTGTAGGCGCCTAATATGCACTTAAATGCGCGTTCTAGACGGGACATATAATGCGGCTCGAATGCAGTTTGCTATGTTTTGCTACCTGGGTAAACATACAACATGAAGGGAAAGCCAAAAGTGTAGCATGTCAAAGCCTTGGTAGAAGGCGGTGTAAAGCCCGACACGACAGACGGGAGGAAGAAAGAGGGGCGACCCTGACGCAGAGGCCGAGGCCAAACCTCGGGATTGAAGCGAAACATCAAAACCATCAAAATGGCAGACATTGACAAAGACGAATCTGACAGTTTGGTGAGTTTCTTTTCAAGGATTTAGTACTGTAACGTATCACTGCGGTTTAATTTGTGACTTTTTTAATCAGGAGAATGTTGTCTTGATTTCTGTGGTAACATTAACTTTTGTCAAAAAGTGTGGTTATCAAGGTTCTGTAGCAGACGATTTTGATTATTATTATTGTTTATTTATATTTCTCACTTTATTTTTGGCACAACTTGTTCTTGTTTTTTTGTTATTTCATTGTAATTGTTTCTTTTTCTAAGACTTTTAGTATAGTATTATTTCAAATTTACTATGCAACTGTTTTATTCAGATGCAACTCTTAATTTTCTCCCTTTACTTTTCTCTTAACAGCAAGTGGAGTTTGAATGGCTCTTACGGAAAGAAGTTCATGCAGTTCTTGCACAACTACAAAATATTTTGCAGGTAAGAATGCTTGAATTTTTCTGTCCTCACTTTAGTTTCAATTGTGTGGACCTAGAGTGGTGGAAAAGAGAGACGGGTGAAGGTGCAGTGCCCCCTCTCATTGCAGTGCCTCTCTTTCCGGCACATTTCACCCTCTTGCACCCTGACTTATGCCCTTCAAGATTCAACATGTCACAATTTGGTAACCAGTCAAGATATGCAGTTTCTTGCGTGCTCCTCTATTCTATCAATACCAAGTCTCCAGACTTTTGCGATAGTACAAACAGTCATAGGTTTAATTGTTAGCGCCTTTCTCAAAGTGGCACTCTCTAAAAAGAGGAACCATGACGCGCCAGAGGGTGTATTGAGTCAAAAATGAAAATGGAGACATCTTCCTAGCTTTCTATCAACAGCTGATAGTCAGAGATGGTGTGTCTTCACTTGTTTTACCTCACAAAAACCACCACTATTGTGAGTGAACCCCTACTTTTTCAGGAATGTGGACGACGATTTCCGGTACCACTATTTGGTACTGATGGGCCTCAAAAACAAGACAAATTTGTTTTGACCACCCCTCCCGATCAGTTGAAATGCATTGTGTCAGTGATGGGAGATAACATAACTCAAGCAGTAAGTTTCTCACTTGGTAAACTCACTTGACAAACGGAAGTTTGCTAAACCTACCTGCTAAACTGTTATTTTATTGTTTTTAGGAAATAACCTTGAAGGTGCAGAGACAACAAAATGTAATTTACAGGACCTCAATTCAAAATGACAGTCCATGGAAACTACAGCAAGTGCAAGACGCTGGGAATCACCTTCAGCATGCTCTGCAACACATTGATAGTGTTGACCCAGACTATTCATTTCGGTCATCTGAAGAAGTTCTGCATCTGTTGGGTGACATTTTAGGATGTCTTCAAAGAGGTCGCACAAGCCTGATTGTTCCTCGCAAGCGTACCATTGATGATCTCATGAAGAGCAGAAATATGGTAAATTCCATGTAGCAATTAATATACACCTTATCTCTCTATTGAAGTGTATTTAACACAATTTACTCATGTTTTCTTCATTTAGAGATCGCTGGTCCCTAATTTACCTGAGGATCTAGCAATCAGCTTTTATATTCAAAGTCATAAGCTTGTCCTTGCTGTGTATCATTTGAGTACTGTTCATGGCAACCTGAAGTTTGACACCTTCCAAGCTGAATGCTCTGTACCATGGATAAGTGAGGTTCTTGTACTGTTCACTGTAGCATTGCAGCTCTGTCAGCAGCTGAAAGACAAGGTGAGATTTTCAGTGTGCCTGATTCTGTTCTATAAGTGTGCTATAGAAAAAAAGGTCTCCTGATCTACATTTTCTTTTTTCTTGTTACTCCCTCCAGATCTGTGTGTTTTCACAATATAAAGATTTTTCAGCCACGAGTACCAACACAGCAGCTGTAGTTTGGTGATTCTTCCTTGTTCAGTATTCTGCTGCTACGGGTTATGCTATTGCAGTATTCAGTGTCACCCTTTAAAAATGCCCAAGAAATACTCCTCTCCTTCTGAGGATCATGGCATGTAGTTTTTCACTTAACGGTGATGCATCGTTAGTGTAAATATTAGGCA
>NW_026267212.1:824238-827889 GCF_000697945.3 Frankliniella occidentalis | reverse complement strand
CGGTTCCGTGCAAATCGGTTTAACTGCACAATTTTACACCCCTGCCAAAAAATTAGCCGGGTGTAAAAATATTTAGCTGTAGAGCTAAGTGACATTAGCTACACGGTTAATAATCGTTGTGGTTTACTTTACGGCTAAAAAATTAGCCCCGTTGCTAAATAAATTAGCCCAGTCCATTCAGTTAATTTTTTAGCCCCGGTGCTAAAAACTTAGCAGAGCCACGAATTTTTTTTCTGCGTGTGAGGACCGTATGTGTCAGGAGGGCCGCGGTGCCATGGCGCCTTGGGTATGCAAACCCGTAAACACTGTTGTTTCGTGGCCTTTACATTACACAGGACCTGACGCGGCCGCGGGGTCGCGGGGTGGGTCAGTTCTGGCCATGGCTGTACCTCGCACCCGCTCCGCCGCCCCTCCGTCCTAGCGATCGTCGTCAACGCGAAAGCTCTGAGAGTCTTTCCGAAAGGGAGAGAGAAAGGGTGATTGGGAGGAGGAGGGGGTCGGGGAGAGGAGTGGGAGGAGGAGGCGTTGGACACCATGTTGGACAGCCAGTGACCAGAAGCAGCAGTCCGCCTGCAGGTTGCTGATAACGCTGCTGGTGGGGAGGAGGGGGAGGGGGAGGAGGGAAAAGGGGGTGCAGCGGCCTCTTGCTGCCGTCAGACTGGTGGCGGCGCCGCGCTACTCCGGCCGGCTCTCCAACACTCGCGCGTCACGCGGAGTCACGGCCTCAATTACCCGGCCCGCGGACCGTGTTTTCCTTCGCCGATCCTCTCTGGCGCCGTTCTCTGCTTGTTGCTCCAGGGGGTGCGTCTGGTCGAGCCCCTGCCGTCGCTGGCCGCCCGGTGGTGTGATGCGGGAGGAGGGGGGGGGGGGGGGGGGCGGCGCGAGAGGCGCGAGAGGCGCGAGAGGCGTCCCGCCCGCCGCGTACAGTCGCTCGCGTACCGTCGCGTCGAGCGTAGCGCATCCTGGCCGGCCGAAGCCAAAGCGCCGCGAAGCCGCAGTCGATCGACGCCCGCGCCGCCGTGCTGCCGCCGCCCCCCAGACGGCGATAGTTGCGTGTTTCTTTTCGCGGCCGCGACGAGTCACTGCGCGCGCCGCTGCCGCCGCCGCGCCGGGCGAGTAAGGTTTTTGTTCGCCCCTGTTGTTAGCTCAGTGCCCCCTCCGCTCTGATACCCCCGCCGCCGTCGAGAAGAGCGTGATCGTGGTCGTGATCTGTGCCGCAACCCCTCCGGCGGCCCGCTTGGCCTCTCGGCGAGGAGAGAGAGGGAGAGAGAGGGGCGTGTGCACGAGTGAGGAGTGAGTAAGTGAGTGTGTTAGTGGAGCGAGAGTGGCGAAGTGAAGTGGATCAAGCGGCTGATAGAGAAACCAACTCGCCGCATCGACGTCCCGTCCGCAGAGTGGACATGGCTAATGGAAGGTACTGATCACCTCTCTCACTTTCTCTGTATTTTATTGACACAACCGATAGAGAGTACCGTGGACAAGGCCAAGAGATAGAAGGACAAACGCGGTGTGTCGGTTCCCCAGTTTCTTAACACTTTCCGTGCTGACCACAATAAATTAAAAAAATGTATCATCGGAGGGCGCTGGAAATTTTATTGTAGACTTCTGGCAATACTAGGACCCTGGTATTTGGGTCCAGGGGTGTGGGCCCGGGTCCACATTGTGAACACCTTGCACGGAAAGTGTTAAAGAGGCTTCTCTGCGATTGGAGGGAACTGTTTGACCATCCCAAAAAATGCCGGCCGAACCGAAGTGAGAACAGTGCACTGTCATGAGTTTGTTCCGAAAAGGGATGCGCTCCTTTCGCTTTCGCCGCTGCGGGCGCGAGGAGAGAGGGCCTTGGCGCGGGGAGCACGGGGGCGGGGCGGCGAGCGAAGGGTGCACTCTGCACTTATGCAGCCGCGCAGCTCCGAGTCGGGCCTGGCAGCCCCGAGCCCGCACTTGCCGGATTACGTTGGCCAGACGTCGACTAACCTGTCAGCGCCCGCGGACTCGCGGGTAAACAATTTCCGACGGGCTTGTTTTGGCTGGGCGAGATCAATTAGCCGTCCGTCATCGACGCCTTGTTGTCGCCAAGCCGCCCTCCCAAATCAGTATCCAGGTCAGCGTGTGGCCGGGCTGCGCACCGCGAAATTAAACCCTCGTAAAGAACAGTGCATTCCAAAGTTTTCAATATATTCTCTGCTGTGATTATGATTTTCCAGCTGGGCGCCGCAGGTGGTGTACAGTTTACACGCCCTTAATCCGCAGTTTCAGAGGCTGACGCTGAGCGTGTTTTTGCCGATAGCGCCTCGAAAAACAAAGTGATACACCCAATAAAGTATAGTCAAAGCCTTCCTTTTTATCACCACCACTTGTTTTTATTCGTTCCCTCCCGGAAAACTTCCGAAAGTTTCAGACGGCGAGTCGTGCAGAGGAATGTAGGAGAAAAAGTAAAGGGGCAAATGAGGGTTCCGGGGAACGGGTGCTGGTGACGACGGCGAAAAGCGGGAACCGTTTCCCGGCGGCGGATGGGTTTACACCGGTTCACACACCCTCAGGAGGATGGCAATTAGGTCATGGGCAGCCACACACAGGACAGGTACCTCGGCGGGGCGGGGCGGGGTCTGAACCTTTCCGCCTCGGCTTTCCAGAGGCGAGTCGTCGTGCTGCCAAACTTTGTGCCTCCATCCCTTCTCTCGCGGCGCAGGGCGTCACAACTAATTTGCGCCCCGAGCATTTTCCTGCCACGCGACGGTAAACACGTGGATGCTCCTCCCCGGCGGCAGCAGGGGGGCGAGAGAAGGGGTGGCGGGCGGCAGCCGGGCTCACCTACCACCGCAGGACGCGACCGCGCGCTGTCGGGGTGGACAGGAAGGCACCCCGACGTGTCCACCCCCTGGTCGGCCCCGGCCCCGGCCCCAGCCCGCCGACACGTGGAGGGCGTGGTTAGCCTACAGGAGGAGGAGGAGGATGCCGTCCCCGAGGGCCGTCTGCGGACCACGACCACGCGGTGCCGCTGCCGCCACACCGAGTGCCGATGTGGCCGCTACCCACGTCCCAGTCCCTGTGGTGCCTGTGGTGCGGTGGCGGTCGGGTCGACCCCGCCCCCGGGGCGCCTAGCCTCTCTGCCGGGTTGACGCTGGTTTCACCCTCGCCTCGTCGCCCTGCCTCATTCTCGTCCTGGGGCCCGGGGGGGCTCCGAGGCCAGGCCGCCGCATGAGGGGAGGCCCGCCGGGCGCCACCGCTGTCACCTTCTCTTTCAGTAAATACACTCAATTGAGCAAATACTCGAGGATCAGGGCCGGCTGTGGGTCCCCGCCCGTCCAGTCGGAAGGGCTGGTCGGCGGGCGGGCGGTCTCGGCCCTGGGGTCCTTTTGCACATGCAGGCGGACGTGTACTCCGCCCTGTATCCGACGGGGTCCTCGACACGAGAGGTTTTCTATTATTTATTTATGACATTGTTCAGCGGCGACTGACCACAGCTCAGGGCCGTGGCGCCGGCCCCACCCCACGGTATGACCGCTGCCGATCGCGTCACCGCCACGCATGTTTAAATGACTTTCGAGAGGAAGATTCCCCTTAATGAGAGACCGGCGCCGAAATTTAATCGAGAACCCCCCCTTCCCCTAACTCTTTCCTTCCCCCACTCGCTATCTCCCACCCCCCGAG
>NW_026267212.1:820957-824188 GCF_000697945.3 Frankliniella occidentalis | reverse complement strand
AAAATATTTTGAAATTAATTGTTGGGTATTAGTTTATTTTACCCACTCATAAGAAAAATAAATTTTTAGAAAGTTGGTTTCTTTAAAAAAAGTGTCTTTGTCTTTTTGGGTTTGAGTGATTGAGTATTATGGAACAGTGAGGAAGTAATTTTAGTGTGAGTAGAACGCCATTTTCAGGAAACACCCATTTGTGTTGATTTCTAATAGTAATTTCATTACAAAAAGTAGGATGAATGGTACTTGATATTAACAAAATATGTACCGGTATGTCGAAAAGAACTCAACCACTAATTTTGTTTTTCATACTTTATTTTTATGTTAGTTTGCTAGTACCCTTTGTGAAAATTTAGAGGCTTCACATTGTCAATTTCTTGGCTTTGTGTCAATTAATAATGTCACATCTTTTTTACCTACATTTTGAATGACAATTTTTGGTAACGCATTTCAAAGTTAACTCGATCTTAAACATTTTTAAGTAGTTACTGATGTATAGTGTGTTGCTGTTTGCCTTAATTCCTAAATTAGGATATGAAACTTTTACCTGTTAATGCTAATTTCAAATTCAGTGTTAGTGGAAACTTGTAAATCTAGATTTTGGCATTTATTCATATTTGTTGAATCGTAAAAATCAGGGTATAGAATGTTTTCTTATGTACCAACAATGGTTTTCAATGCCCAGTTCTTTTTTCCTACTTAAAAAAAAAACATCATTTTTTTATCGTTTTAAATTTAACCCACGCGTTCAGCCTTACTACTATTTTACAATATGCCATATGTACTGAACTGAAAAGCTGGAAGAGCAGGATACAATCTCATAGAGAGATTTTAAGGAGCCTTGTATTGGTGCCAGTAAGAATGAAAGTTTTTCTTTCTGAATCTGGATATGTTTTCATGTTGTGATTTTGTAGGCTTATTGCTCGAATGTTCCTCTAGACATGATGCAGATAATATCCACATCGTGCACCTATCATAGACAATAAGAATGTGTGGCTCATTTCACTGTGATGGAGCGTCTGTGTTTACTGAGCAATAAATGTTCTAAAAGTTCACTAAACTGTTCCGTTATTTTATATCCTTAATACAATATATATGAAACATCACGGTAAACGACATTTTGCCTACCTACTGGGGGTCGGGGGAGTGACGCAGTTGTGCGCAGGTAGCGTGTAGCGTGCTCTCTAGCAAGTCTCCAGCCTTCTGCTGCGGGGGGATTGTGAAAAACGGAAGGGTTTGGCAGTTTTTAGCCCGCCCTTCTGCTTTGAAAAAGCTACCCAGCGGGCTAATGCAAACGACCTCGTGTCTGTCTGTGTGTCTGTCTGTCTGTCTGTGTGTCTGTGTGTCTGTCTGTCTGTTCCACAAGAAGGAGATGTGCTAGAGACTTCAAATTTTCAGGGGATCTTAAGGTTCACTCCTAGAAAACGAAACGCCTACGGCAAATCCTGGCAACCACCCCTAAACGGCTAAAAGGGGGTATCAAAGAAAATGGAGTAGGTCAAAAAAGTCGGAAAAAAGTATTTTTTTATGATCTCCTATGGGGTAACTCGTCAAAGTAGAGCCCCTCTATCTCTAACCGTTTAGGCGCTAGAGGGTCTTTTTTGACGAAAATAAGCTAAAAATTGCCATAGTGAGCAATAAGTTGTAGACAAAGGCCTAAAAACCGCAAAATAGGAAAGAAACTCTCCCCCCACCCCAAAAATCATTTTCTAAGCAGAAGGGTGGGTTGGAGTCGCGGTGCTTCACCGTTACATCCCTTCTCGACTACATCATTCGATCATGTTCTTCAGCAAATCGTATGACAGAAATGGTCGGGCCGCAGGCCCGACCATCGCCGCCGGCAGGCCAAGCAGGCCCGGCCCCTGCCGAACGGAGTTGCCGGCGGAGCGAAGCGGAGCTGGCAACTTCGTTTGGCGGAAGGGCGGGCCTGGTCGTTGGTTTGGTCTTACGTCTAAAGTTGTGGCTTATTTTCATGCTATCTCCGTATGACGGTTCACGCCCTCGGCTAGGCCGCCGTACCGCAGCAACACAGCGTCCCGGCATTTCACTGGCACAAATATGGAGAAGGACTTCTCCATGACCGGCACGACGACGACTCTAGGAGGGTCGTGGGGAGGAGGGAGGGGGTGGCAACACGACTGTCTCCGGCAGTCCGTGTCCACGTCCACGAACTGTTTTGAGTAAGTTTTAAAGTACTTTGTTTGGGTACAGCCACCATCATTAGCCTGAGTTCCAGCTAGAATTTCTATGAGTTCTATGAGTTTCCACATAAATGGACTTGTACACACCCCTTGCGCAAGGGCCCCCCACCCCCGCCCCATTTATCCTCACGGTCTTACTTCCACGCCTGCGGGTGAGGATTCGATTACATATTCTATTCGAGAGGAGCGAATTGGGAAAGAAAATATATGTCCATTGGGAGAGAGTCCGCTTCTGGATCATCCAGAATGTACGTCCGTCAATCGCCGTTACGAACATTGCCAAGGTCAGCCGATGCAAGGTTCCATAGCGCCTGATCAGTAGGCAACATCCAGCCTTCAGTGCAGGCGTGTACTGCAGGGTGGCCTACCCTGTGCCTCGCAGGCGCGGATCTCCCGTATTTTGCCGAATGAATCTAAAATAACGGACGTACTTTCTGGACGATCCCTTCTCCGACCCTAGAAATATTCCTCTCACCCCCACCCCCTTCCTCGCTCCACGACGGGCCGGCGAGGGTCGGTCGGTGAGTATGTGACCTTTAGTTGTCTGTTGTGTACGAGGTCCGCAAGGACGCGCCTGAAGGTTGTCGGAGTCGTACGCATGTTTGTGTTCTGTTCGGTCATTGAAATTGCTCGATCTCTCTTAGGATTTTGTTTTCGACACGCCTGTAGGCCTCCGGTATGAGAGGAGGGCGCGGCGGGGTGAAGGTCTACCCTGAACTCCCCCTCCCTTCCCCCCACGCTCTTCTTCCCCACGCGCCCCATTTCATCATTTCGTCCCCGCCTCATAACCTTTCCATTTCACATCGCGAGATGTATGCCGCTCGCGTTGGCGACGGACTTTGATGCATGGCACGGGATTTGGCTTTGCCAGTGGCGCGCCGTTGAAATAATACGGAGTGAAAAATGTATTCCCCGCCCCTTCGCTCCGCGACGGGACGACGAAATTGCGCCACTCGGTCGACTTCAGTCACCTGCTGGGGACGCGACCACCTCCACCTGTAACGCCCTCCCTGCCTTGCCCCCCCCCTCCCCCTTT
>NW_026267212.1:814758-819552 GCF_000697945.3 Frankliniella occidentalis | reverse complement strand
CCCGCCCTCGCCGCCGCGGCCACGGCCAGACCCCGCTGCGCCCCTATGTCACCTGTAAGTACGACCCACCCCCTGTCACCTCAATCTCGACCCTCGCGTTCACGGGCGACCCTCGTGTACGCGTCCCCGGCGGCCCTATTTGGGTGCACGTATAGCATCCTCCCCGGCCGGACGCGACGAGCTAGGCCACCCTGCTCGTTGGAGTACGTATACTCGCTTACGGCCCCCATCTTTACCCCCCCATCCCCTCTCCGCCCTCCCTCCTGTGTGGTGCCGTCACGCGGTGAGCGAATAAACCGCCCCCCGCGCGCTCTGGGAGCCCTTCTAGCTCGCCTCTTTCCCTCTCTCCCTCTCAGTCGTGCACGCCAGCTTTTTGGACGGCTGCCATAAAGCGCAACCCATGCCGCTGATCCGGATTCAAGTCGGAGTAACGCTCCTGGCGGCCCCAGCGCGTGGTGCGGTGCGCTCTATGTGCCCCCGGCGTGATGGTCATAGTCATGGCCGCCAACGTGCTAACTAGCAGCACACAGGGTCGGGTTACCCCGCGCCGCTCCGTATGTGGCGGGTTTGCTCCGGCCGCAGGCGGCCGCCGCCGCGCCGCCACGACCCCCGAGTTCAACTTCAACAAGGGCGTTCGTACGACTATCGATAGAGCAGCAGAGCGGGGCACCGCCAAAGTCGAACCGTTCCATCCACTGCTGCCGATCCGCCGAACGGCGAAATCCGGAGAATTCGTGCGTCTGGAGTCGTAGAGTTGGGTTAATTAGTAGTACTAGTAGAGCAAAACACGAGTCAACAGGCTGTCTGCGGCAGTGGCCTGTGGGGACGCTTGATGTCGGCGGCCCGTGAAGAGAGCAGGCAGACAGAGGAGCCATTGCCGGCCGGGGTCGCGGAGCCTTGCTGCGACAGCTGTCCCAGCTCCGCCATCTGCGCCAGCTTTCTGATGGAGATACAGCAGCGGGGCAAGGGCAGCTGCGACGAAGAGGGCCCCCCGCTAGGGGCCTTGCGGTGGCCACTGCAGGGGTGCGGGTCGTGTGTGCGTGTGTGTGGCGCTGCCAAAACTCCGCCGTTTCGGCATGAATCTGTTTATTTTCCGCCAAATTTGGGCGCGAGAGGCGGAGAAGATGAGGACAGTGGACACGATAACCTTGGTCAGGTGTATCCTCGCGTCTGTGCTCGCTGCTCGCCCTCATCCACACCTCCTCGTTCAAGGCTTACCGTCGAAAGTAATTAAGCCTCGAATTTAGCCCCCCGGGGGGGAGTAACGGACAATGGAGAACTTGGGGTGGACAAGCAGGAGTTCTCCCCCGGCGCACGCAACCATCGGCTTAGCGGAGTTTAGACCGTCCGTGTCCGGATCTTAGCGGTGTGTGTCCCGGCCCACTACACTACTCCCGCGCGCCTCGCGGCTGGTGATCGATGTCCTTGCCACAAACTCATGTGCCGTCGCCTTTGCCCGGCGCGGAACAGGGGTATCCGATTGTCCTGCAGTGGGGGGGGGGGGGGCAGATAATGAAAGAGGCGGCACCCTTTGTGTCTCGATAGAAGCGCCCCCCCCGTGTTTTGGCCGAGTTTGAGTTTGAGTGGTCAGTTTTGCCCAACAGTTGTGCCCCCCTCGCCTCCCTTTCTCTCCACGCTTGAGGAGCAGAGATAATACAAAGGGGTGGGGCGATGGCTGCGCGTAGGACGTCCTTCCCTCTATATTTTGACCCCAACTTTTTTCCTTTCTTCCCCCCTCTTTGTCCACCTACCACCTACCCCTTTCTTTTTTCCCTTGGCTGGGACCAATCTTCGGCAAATGCTGGTTGCTGGCGAAATAGCCTATCCGAGCGCTGGCCTCGTCCGTTTTGTTGAGCAGAATGGAATGAAGGCTATACATTTTTTTCTCGGGCAGTCTAGTTGCCCGCCCGCAGCTGAGATCCGAGCCCGTAAAGTCTTCCGGTCTATGAGACCCCGTTTGTGTCTGGTTGTGTCGCAGCGCCGGTGGGGAGGATGGTCAAGTTTTGGAACACGCCGCTGCTGACGGTGGGCGCGCTCACGCATGACTTCTCCCAGAAGAAGACGAGCTGCGACGACGAGTACCACATGCTGACCCGAGTCGGGTCGCTCGGCTTCCGGGACGTGGCGCTCTTCCTCGTCTCTGTCATGGACCAGTGAGTAAACAGTGGTTCGAACATCCTTAACGGTACATGCAGAGCATCTCACTTAATAGCTGGGCCAGAAGCGGAAGTAACAAGTAATATGGCACATAAAAACAGAACCAGCAGTTGAATGCGACCCATTGCGGCATGAGAAATGTAGGCTGATCTCCCTTCTTCGTTTGTTAATCTTTATAAATTAATTCATTTCTCACACCGCGACGGATCGCACCGTTTTACTTTTTGCTTCCACTCGAGTTTTTACTTCCGGCCCAGTGAAAAACCCTGTTTGTAACTGTTGCTCAGTTACTCGTGGCGACGCGTCATGCTGGTGTACGACAAGGACGGCTACCGGCGCGTCTCCGGGGAGCACACGTGCAAGCTCATGATGGAGGCCCTGGTCAAGCGGCTCAAGCAGCACAACCTGCAGTTCCGCGCCTTCGACACGGAGAAGGCGGCCAACCAGGGCGTCAAGGAGCACCTCCGCCGGGAGGTGGGCAACGACTTTAGCGGTGAGCAGAGGGAAATAAATCGCCCCCGGGGAGTCGGACCAGTCTGTGACGCACGACCCCGCACCCGGGCGTATAAATTGCGGGGCGGGTTTCGAGCTTCTCTTTCCGTTTTAGAGCTGCCGACTGACCGGGCTCGCGACGTTAAGTCTTAGGCACTTTTCTTTCAGAAGTGGACTCGCCGTGCACGGATTTTTATTTGTAACACTGTCAACATTGTGCTTTGCGTCACACCCTCCAGGGTCCCCCAATGTTTGGCCATAAAGATCTAGCGTATCGCCGGTGTTTGTTTTCGTCGATTTGTGTGTGAGTGTGCGATGTAGCTTTGCGACTGTGTATTATGTGCGTCTCGCGGCGGATTTCCTCCTCCGTCGCTGCTGTACGTCGCGCGCTCGTGCACGGCAAAGCCTTTGTTTTTGTTTTCCCAGCGAGGAAAGGGCGACATGAGATGTTCCAGGATTTACCCGGCCAGTTGGGGCTCCAGTTCTTCCTCGTCGGGCGGAGCGCTGGGGATGGTCAGCTCCACGCCGCCGTTGCGAGCCAGGACACGCCCACGAGCTGCCGCCACGCCCCGCCATGTCTGTTATGCCCTCGGTAAGTACAACACTCATCCCCTTTATCTGAGCATGGCAGATCCTCAGGCACACATATTGCAGCCCTCTACAACCCCCACCCCTTCCCTTCGTGCCGCGGTAGAGAACATATTGCGGGTAATCCTTCACGCGTCCGCAGCGGAGCGTTAGGACAGGGCACTACATTATTGCCCTTGGCGTCGTGGAAAAACATGAACATGTAGATTAAGTAGGACGTGGGACGGAAGTGAAGTGAGAAGGATGATACCGAATCTCCGAGCTTTTTTATTTTGTCCCCCCACTCTCGCAGCGAGCAGTCTCTTCCGGAGGCCCTCTCGCTGTCTCGAGCAGCAGTATCCGCTTTCCCGCGCTTTTTGCCCTCTCTCTCCGACGATACTCCGCGCTCGGGTGAGAGGTCCGGTCTCGCCGCTACCCAGCGCGACGGGGCTCTCGGCACGCGCGGGGTACTGCCGGCGCGGTGCTGGCTGAGCGTGAGCGGCGCGCCCAACAGAGGGCACGCCTCGCCCCGCCTGTCGAGAGGAAGGTGAGAGGAGAGCAGTCCGGCCGCGCCAGACCAACGCCTCGGGCGTCCCTGTTGCGCGAGCGAAGGGCTTCGCATACACTACTTCCCTTTTTCAACCTAAAATTTTATTGTGTCTTGAACTCTGAAAGGCTGCGGAGGCGGCTGCTGCTGCTGCTGTGCCGCTCCGTCCGCCACCCGCCGACTTCCTCCGCTCCCCGCTCCCGCTTCCTCTTACCCCACCCCCTCACTTTTATTCCGCTCTTTATGTGTCCTCAGTGGCCGTGATGGTCTTTATCCCGTGCTTGCGCCCCGTTTAGTGGCCGCTAAAGCGCGCCGCCGGGCCGCGCCTGCCGCGCCCACCACGGCCGTCAGCGGCCCATCCGGGTCCAGGGAGAGAGACCGCCCGGAGAGGGCCGCTGTGCACCTCCTCGGGGCGCCCGGGCAGCGCCCAAGCAGCGCCCAGGCAGCGCCCCCAACCCGAGGGGCCCACAACTCTGGAATTCAGGTGTACAAAGCCATCGAAATCTTTGGAAATCTTATTGAAATCAGTGAAATCTTTGAAATCAGTTGAATTCTCTTGAATTCACTTGAAATCTGTTGGAATCACTTTGAATTCACACGAAATCACCTTGAATTCACACGAAATCACTTTGAATTCACACGAAATCACCTTGAATTCACACGAAATCACTTTGAATTCACACGAAATCACATTGAATTCACATGAAATCACATTTTAAAAGCGTCTCGGGAAATTCACTCAAATCCAAATCTGTGAAAATCATGCAGTGTGGGGAGAGGAGGGGAGCAGTGTGCACCAACCTGTTCAGCTAGCGGGCCGTGGCATTGTGCTGTGACCAGTGCTGTGCAGGTAGCAATGGTCGGCTTTAGGCCGGGCGGCCGTGCTAGGGTCGAGCTTCGAGCCTCACGAGGGGCGGTGCCGGGTCTTTCCTGGCTCCTTAATCCCTTTTGAGTAACCGGCGGCGCGCGCGCTGCCCTAGACAGTGGTTGACATGGAGATGCGCAGTCGGTTCAACATTACACCTTAGGGT
>NW_026267212.1:805364-814708 GCF_000697945.3 Frankliniella occidentalis | reverse complement strand
CCCCGAGCTCGCCCCCTCCTCCCACCTCAACCGCTCCCCTGCACTCAGTTCCGACCCACTGGTGCCGGCTCCCACACCACGCCTGATTCAACAACGATTAAAACACATCCGCTTTTAAACGTCGTTTCACCCACACACCGACTCGTCTCTTTTTTTTTTTGTTCCGTTTTACTTACGCGGGCTTTCGGCGTCGGGCAGGAAATTCCTTTTGATGGGATGGCCACACCCCTGAGCCTACTTGTCAATACCCATTAAATGGCGCACCGGTGCGGGGCCGGGGGAAGGACCCAACAAGCGCTGCACTCACAGCATCCCTCTCCCGGCGCCACGGCCCCGCGCGGCCGCCGCTGGACCATCCAGACCCAGACATCGGTGGCCACCAGGCCATTCGATTTATCAGCTGTCCGTGCTCGCTCCCCAATCGGCAGTTTCGACGCCCTTGCCCGATCTGCCACTCGCCCGTTTATTAGAATTTCAAATTTCGTAAAGTTTTATTCTGTCAGGCGGGGCGGCAGCCGCAGTGACAGGGGCGGCTCTGCCCGCAGTCCGCAAGTACCCGAAACAAGACTGATCATCAGAGTTCTGTTCCCATCGTGTCGGGCGCAGCGTGCCTCGGCGGCTCCTCCGCCCGCCAACCCGCCTCGCGCAACAGAACTCATAATCGCAGGGCTTATAGGAACTTTCACAATCCATGGAAATGTAAATGATTTCCGCACGGTGTCCCTGTACCCCCCTGTAGCGCCCACCTGGGAGAGCCGACCCGGGCCGGGGTGCCCCTCGAATTATGCTAAATCTTTTCATTATGCGAAGAAAAGCAGGCGGACGTCACGGTCGGGTCCGCGGATCCTCCCCCGCCTCCCAAAAGCCCGTGTGTGAGTTTGAAAAGGGGAGGGGGAGGGAGAAGGGGTAGTGCGTGAGATCAGGAATGTGGGTCATACGCGGGCATCGGTACGTATGCCCAAAACATTTTCGAATATTGTGAAGTGCCCTCGTGGGCGTTGGTCGTCCCCGAGCCGATACGTGTGGAGAGGCTTTGTGAAGAAACGGCCGCACCACCCCACCTCCAAGCAGGCACGGCGCCTGCCTCCTCTGCGGAGCCCCGAGGACACCGGCTGCTGGGTCTAATTAATGTCCCCCGAGTAATTCCAATCAGGAGAAGGGAGGAGGGAAGGGACACCAGTCGGCCCGGCGGACCCCACCCGATTCGCTTCTCCATTTGCTGGGGCGGCGTGGCGTGGAGTCAGAGAGTCGGGCGGTCGGTCACGGCGTATGGCCGGCGCGGCAGCAGTGTACGGCGGGTGGCCTAGCCTGCGCTGCGCGGGCGCTCGCCACCCGGGCCCGCCCCGCGCCCCCGGCCTCGGTCCTCCTGGAGAGACCACCGCGTCGCCCCCGCGCGCCCCGCTGCTCACCGACAGGCCGGCCGTCAGGCTCGCCGTCAGGGCGACCCGGGGGCCGGGGCCGCATTTAATGAAGTCTGCTCGGCAAGTCTGCTGCTGCTGCTGCCCCACCCCGAGACTCGCCTGCAGTTGTCCGGGGCAGCGCCGGAGGGCATCGGAATGGCCGGCTTGTCGCCCTCCCCCCACTCTTTCTCTACCGCTACCCCCCCCCCCATCCCTCCGGGGGGTCCACCTCATCGCCTTCCCCTTTTCCCCCGCGACCTCTCCCGCCGCCGTATTCTTATCCAGGGGCTCGCCGGGGCCGCTCATCCTGGAATCCCATTGGCCGCTCCAGCGCGCTTGTGTGCCGGGTGCCGCGCCCCTGAAATATGGCGAACCGTATATATATTGTTTTGTTTTGCTCGGGAGCCCGCCGGCGCGCCCCGGCCCGGGGCCCGCGCTCGCCCTTTTGGCGCTATGATTCGATCGCTGGCGCGCGATCGTAAGGCCATAAGACGGGCCAGTCCGCAGCCCGCTCCCGACCCAACCCTGCGCGGCAGCGCGGCTCGCGCGGAGGGAGCGGTCCTCTGGTGCGCCCAGCTGCGACCTCTCTGCCCCACGATTGTGTTGCTGAACTCGCGCAACACCGGCAAAAAAGTGAAATCAGCGCGGGGGTTGTAAAGGCGCTTTGAAACTTAAAGCGACTTCTGCCATTATTCGATTCTCATTTCCCTGGCTGCGCAGCGGGGAAAGGGCCGGGGAGGGGAAGGGGGAGATCAAAGGGGAAGAGGAGGCGCACAACTCCTCGGAGAGTTTTGAAAGGCCCCGTCCGTGGAGCTCCGGAGCAGGTCGGTGGAGGTCGCGGCCCGCCCATCGTTCACGCGATCACTCACTCTCATTCGGGCCTTTCCCCGGACGGCGCGTCCCTTCCCGCGGCGCTAAGTGCGCCCATCGGGAGAGGGGGGCAGTTGAGACACGAGGCTGTTCACAACTTTCAATGCGCATTTGGTGGTTCAATTTAAGCCGTGGGAACCATTATTGCTCGGCCGAACGGACTCCTCCCGCGGATAGGGGTTAACATCCATCAGGTTCAGATTGAAAACGCATTAGCTCTTTCGGGAGCCTCTAGAGCTCTCGCATCTGCCAATGTACACCACGGCGAGAGTTCGGCTGAGCCCGTCAAAAGCTGACTGACTGCTGAAAACAACTAGCATACATTAAGCAACGAAAGCTTACCACCGCCCCTCCCCCCTTTCCACCAGTGTACACCGTGAGAAATTCCTGGAAGGCTTACAGGAAAAATTTTCATGGGGGTTGTGAAATTACAACTTAAATTTGTTAAATTACAAGCAACCGGTCAATGAGTACGAATGGGCTGTCAAACTTACAACACATTCTGGAAACCGTAAACAGGAAACATGTTTCAAGTGTACGAAAATATTTTCACAGTGTATATACCAGTCCGGCTAGCAACAGTGGGGTGAGCACGACCGAAGCCGAGGAACAACGGGTATCGGGACACGTCAATCACTGTGGCGGGGCGACCCCTCCGCGCATCATTGGCCAGGTCGTTTGCCTTTACGCCCCACGGTTGGTGCGATCCATTGGACCCATTCTGCAATTTCCGCCCGGCTGCTGGGAAGGAGGAGGAGGGGGTGTAGGAGGGGTAGAAGGGGGTGTTCGTGCGATCGCGGTGCTGAATGGGGACCGCGTCACTCAACATAAGGCACCACGGTGGCGTCTGATTCTGGCAAGCTCAGACGAAAAGGGGAAGGGAGGGGGAAGGGGGGAGGGGTTGCTTGAGGCCGCACGATCTCACTCAGAAACACCTCCCACGCAGTACGCAACGAACCACACCCTCGAGGGCGAGCGAGAGAGACGGCGTGAGAGCGTTTCGAGTAAGGACCAACGAAATTGCATTTCCCAAGTTGGCAGCATTTAGTGTGCCAGAGCAGCAGCAGCAGCACCCGCAGCCCGGCTCCACTAGTGCCAGACGGGACCCCGCCACGCCGCTTGGTATGGAGAGCAAAGCGAGCCGCAGCAGCCGTGAATCTTTGCGTGGCGGACGCGCGGAGGTGCTCGGGCGGGCAGTCCGCGGCGAGAGCCCCGTGTTTGCCAATCGCCGAAGCAAAAGCTGCGAGGTGTTGCAAACGCAGGCTGTAGGCTGCGCGAATCTCTCGCCTAACGGATTAACGGGCCATACGCTGTTTGCTTGCCCGCCCGGATGCGGAAGTCCGCGAGTGCAGTGTACACATACCCCGTTTAAATTACGCTTTCCACGATTCATCACAATTACTTGCGTGGAGTGCGCGTCTTTTCTAATTTCATGAAGGCGAGACGCGAGACCCTGATTCTAAATTAAGGAGCAAGAAGCCCGAAAAAAATCTCTCTTCTTCTGTGTTCTTTTCGTAACAAAGAGGCGCGCGCCACCCTGGCGTTCTATAACTCTCAGCACGCCCACGCAAAAATACCTTCCACAAAAAATAACAGGGATACGTAATCTTTACGGAGCTTGTGGACCGATTCCCCCTATCCCCTGCCAGTGGACAGGAAAGAGAACGAGAAGAGAGAAAAGGGAGAGAAAGAGAGCGCAATAAAAGGGGGGGGGGGCGAGAGAAGGAGCAGAGGGATTGGCCGGCGAGACGGGACGTGCCCCCGCGAGAGGGATTTGATTAGCCGTCGGTCCGCGTGGACGGGCGCGCGCCGATGGGGAAAGGCAACCGAGTCAGCGGTGTGTCTGCTGATCGCGCTGATCGCGCTGATCGGGACCCGCGGGCGCTATGCAAATTGCCCCCCAGCGGCCCTCGAGCGGCGGCGGGGCGTGCGGCCGCACCTTGTTATCGGTGGTCAGCGCGGCGGGTGGCGGAGCGGCAGAGCGGGACGGTTTTATTTTGAGCGTGAAGCTTGCCGCCTTGCCGCGCTGCCACCGCTACCGCTACCGCCGCCGCTGCTCTGCTCTAGCGCGTGTGCGCGCGCGGGGTGTGCGCTTGTTACGACAGCCGCCGAGGAGTTTGGGTGAATTACAAAGCACTGGCGAGTGTGTGTGAGTGTGAGTGTAGGGTGAGGGTGGGGGTGGGAGTGGGGGGGCGTGCGAGAGAGCGAAGTGGGCGGGCACGCATATACAGAAACTGAGGAGTGAGAGGAGGACGAGCCGTGTGTGTTTGCAACAGGCGAGCTGCTGCTGGGCTGCGGTGGTGGTGCTGGTGCCCGTGCAGCTCGTAAGCATGAGAGAAGGGCGCCCTTTTCCATTCCGAAAGGCTGCCCTGTTCACCACCACGCATCCCCACTCCCCGCCCCCCCCCCTCCATACTCCATCTCCTCCCACATTGCCTCAATAAGGATGACCAACCTGGATCCGCTCCTGGCCCGTTTCCCAGCCGATAGTAACGCGGTGCCGAATCTTATCAGCCTCAGGCACTTAGGCCGATGCACTGTACAGGACACAGTGCGGGAGAGAGAGAGATACAGTGACACGGTGTAAAAAGTGGAGGGGGGAGGCTCTCTAGAGAAAGACAGATATTAGAGAATAACGAGAGAAAGAAGAGGAGGTGACGTTAAGGAAAACGTACCGCCGGCCAAACAAAACTCTGACAAAACAAAAACAACAAAACCCCGCCGGCGCGGCGCCGCCCTCTCTGTGGATAGCTAACGGGCCCTGCGTTACGGCAGCGCGAGTCTATCACATTGCTGAAGACAAACATGTTGTTGCAGCGAAATTTGTTCGCTGTTTGCATTGCATGGGGGGTGGGGGTGGTGCTCGAGCAACACCACCGCAGCACAGTGGCCCTCCCCCGGAGCGGTACTGTTAGAGTGGGCTTAGCCCGAGGAGCACCCCTGCCCGGCGCGATACCCGCCGCGGCGCCCCGGCCGTCCGGCCTGCCAGGCCCAAGCACTGGAATATTGGGGTGGGAAAATTTATGAGTGTGCGAGGCGGGCCATGCTGCTGGTGCTGGCTGTTGTGGCGGGAGCTGGGCCCTTGTGGGCTGGGCTGGAAGAGGATCTTGTTGAGCCGGCTCGCGGTGGGGCGGTGCGGGGTGGCCCGGGAGGTCCGGAGGCCGTGCTGGAGGCTGTGCTGCCCGGCGCGGTACGAGGGAGACCACACCCCGCCCGCATCTCCGAATCAGGGCGAGTGTTTGGCTCCATAACGTTGGGCAAGCAAAGCATAGCAAAGCAAAGCAGCCGCGCTCGGCTCCCGCGGGCCCCGTTAAACCCGATCCCTTTTGCCTCCCATTAGATTCGGGCCCAGCCTGGAGCCGGGATCACTAGGTGGGTAACTGACTCCGCTCGCTTAGAACTGCGGCCCCCGATCACTAGGAAAAGAGGCAGGAGGGTGAGAAGCGAAACGGAAGTGGGGGAGGGGCGAATTGGAGAGTGATAAAATGAGCAGCCCTTTTTTTCTGGGGAGAGCCCCGAAATTGCCTCGGGTCAGGTGGAAGAGGGTTTTTTCTATCGACAGCGAATCAGACCTTCAGACAGACAGGCATATCCTCAGCCCGCCCATCGCCCAGCTCCATAGTCCCCGGCCTGTTCCCGTTCCCCTTTTGGCCTGCTCCTCAGCTCCGACAATCTGTTAATTTCTCGGTTAATTCCGAGGTTAATTCTATGGATTGTTGTAAACAAAAAAACGCAACTCCTGCTGCGTTGGGTGACAACAACGTGGTGGAAAGAATTTCGTGGGACAAACTTTGTGTTTGTTTCGTGGACGTCCACTCGCTGGCAGCAAATACCCGGTGCGGTGGAGTGGCGTGGAGTGGTGTGGTGCGGAGGACGAGGCGCTCTGAGAGAAGATTGTTGCAAAAGGGGTGCGGTGTGGTTGTGTTGGGCAGCTCTCTCGGCCTGGCTGGCGCGCCCTGGGTTTTTGCTCCCTTTTGTCTCTCTCGCCTTCGGACACATTTTTCGCCAGCTTTTATTCCTTGGAGCCTTATAATCTCAGTCGACGGGCCTTTTTCATTTATTTTTTATTTGGACAGACTTGGACGCTGGTGGTTGGTGGTATTAGGTGCCACTTGTTGGGCGAGTGAATTTGCCCTATTTAAACCTCTGATTTTATGGATTGTTTTAAATTATTTCTTTGAGTCCCTGGGCTTGCATACAGTAATGACCGCCAGCGAGAAAATAGAAACGAAAGGCTGGATGACGGCGTCGCGCTTTGTGCATCGCAGGATTGGATTGAAACTGTGCACCATTGGCCCCCGTACAGTGCCAGCGCCGCCAACCCACCCTTTATGTTATCGTGGGGAATGCCCTGGTTCGTCGTGTCGTTTCCACGACATGTCCTAGTGAGCACTGCTCAATTAAGGCACATCAATTCGATGACAATCTTCAGTCAAAAACGAAACTGTAATGCAGAAATGTTCCAGTCCTAAAGAAATTTTGACCAGGATTCACGTCAATTTTGATTGATGATTGCCCGCTGGGTGTACTCACTGCTTGCTCCATGACTTAAAAACTGTTGTTGGAAAACTACGAGGTAACACAGCAAAAGTATGAAAAAGATGTGCATTTAAAAATGTCGAATGGCAGGAGTTCATCCGATCTGTCCTCCTGTATGTATTCGGGTCAAAGTCAGGAGTGAGGGCGGCCAGACTGAAGAGTCACTACCGCGTAATGTTGTCAACACGCACCCAACACCACTGTCAATAACGGGACATTGATGGGCGCCAAAATGATCGGCGGGGCGGGACTGTTTAATGGTTCACATTATTCCAGGGCCTGCTGTCGACTGGCGCTGGCGGTTGACTTCCCTCCCCCTCCCCCTTCCCGGGCAGCGTAACCAAAGTAAACTAGGTGGCGGTTAAAACCTGTCGGATTTGGTTGGCGCTCCTGCACGGCAGGCGCCTCATGGCTCCGGCAGGCGTGTAGGCAACCGCCCACACTACGTGTGCCTGCGATCCATTATATTCCCACAAAATTTAGTCGGAACTTTTCGGTCATCAAGTACACCTGTCGTACTGGTACTCTGTTATAGCAAACATGTGCTCAAAATTATCGTCTGAAAAAAGTTACGGTCACCCCCGCCTCCCCTTCTCCCATCACCACGCCGCTCCGCCTCTCAACCTCCTCTGGCGCACCTGCGCTCCCGCGCTCCGCACCGCACTCTGCGTGTCGTGTCGTGATATGGCGCCGTTTCGTCGGAAAGTGTCAGCATCGTTCAGAGAATGAGATTTTGCAGTGCAACGTTCCGATGTCAGTCTTTTTTGTATTCGGATGATGTGCACTGATTTGTGCTCTTTGATCTTTGAAATATTGTAAATGCTATACGGTCGTCGATGGCGGAGACTGCGACTTACATGATAGCCGCCGAAAGCATTGAGGTTAGGACTTCCTCTCCACATCCATCCACCAGAGCAGAGTCATGCTTTGTTCTCTATCTTGAATTTTTTCGCAAGTAAGTTGTAATATACTCTCTGATACTGCAGAAAAAGATACCTGAAAGACAAACACCATGAGCATTGTGGACATTGTGGACATTGTTCGAAAGCTGCCAGTGCAGCTGAGTCCCATAAAGCGTTTGGTCCCTCCATTCATTGCAGGCTGTAGGAGTGGGTCTCATTGACACTTTTGATAGGTGTCACCCATGTCACTGTTTTTTGACTTATGCAATGGGAAAGAGGTATCTGGGATCTGTGCACCTTCGACCAATGTTGGTTAATCTGAATGTACTTGCAAATGTGCCTAGTCATAGTCAGTCAGACAAGTACGATGATTCTTGGTACAGCACCGTATCAGTCACATTGCCCGAATGGTATTCTGAGGCATATATAATTGAAGTTTTTATTTTAAGATATCTGGGCACAACACCACATCAATATCCTGCCGCAGGAATAGAATGGGCGGGTCACGAGCTCTGACAGAATGGCAATTACTTGTGGGGTGGAGAGCACGGAGCCTGGCCTACACTGAATGAGTTCCAATACAAGACAGATAGAGAAAGCCAGTCCTGTGCCCCTCCTGTACCGCGAATTATTCCGCGTCACAGTCTCTCTGTGGCACTACCTACCTCCCCCCCCTCTCAAGGAAATTACATTTCCAGTCAGTGGCACACCAGCCAACACACTGCCGGGCTGTCGCCCGCCGGGTGCAGTGCAGTGTGAGACGGCCTCGGCGCCGGCCCAGCCCGACCCGGCCGCACTCTGCCCGGCTCTCGCAGGTGAATTTCAAGCAGCCCTTTTGTTTGTGACGCCGCGGCGGCCGCCGGTGGTGGTGGTGGCGAGGCCCGGCTGCTGGGGCATTACTCTTGCCGCCAGGACGTCTCCTCCGCCCCGCCCGCTGCCCTCCGCCGCCGCCGCCGCTTCTCCCGGGACGCTCAAGGAGCACTAGGACGACTTTTTGGCCCCGGAAATTACCCGTTGCTAGTCCTTCCCGCCCCGCCGCGCGCCCGTCCGCGCCGCCCTCGCGCGCCATTCATTCTGCCCCGTACTGCTTCCTCGCGGGCTGCGCGGGCGGCCTGGCGCCTGCCGCCCATTCGTTTCGCTGAGATACGCTGGTCTATATTCTCTCAAACTTGGGCCGTTTCTTTTTCTGCAGACGGGGTGCCGCCGTCGCTGCGTCCGTGTCCGGGAGCGTCGTGGACGCGGCCGGCCTCGCTGGGGCAGGTCGGGGACGCCGGGCATGAGGGGCTGAGGCCGCCATGGGAGGCCGCCCCCGGGGCCCGCCCGCCGGACCGCCCCCGCTGCTGTTGCTGCCTCTTCTCCTGCTGCTGCTGCTGGCCAGCCTGCCGTCATGGTGAGTGATGCATTCCAGGAATATATCTAACCCTCTGCCCTTCTCCAGGAATATCTGCCCGTATCTGCTGGGGCGAGTCTGTGCCCCGGCACGCCGCCCCAAGTGCTCATTGACCAGCGGGTCGGCCAGGCCCGGGCTAGGCCAGGTCGATCAGTGGGCATGTGTGGCCTCGGCGTCCAGTTTGTTTGCGGAGCCCCGTGTGTCTGTGGACACTGCCCCCGCCCCCTCCCCTATCTCCCCACG
>NW_026267212.1:804163-805314 GCF_000697945.3 Frankliniella occidentalis | reverse complement strand
GTGGGGCAGACGCACGGGCGGGGCGGGCGGGCGGACTCAGACAATAGTGAGATTACGGCTGCGTTATATCATCTGCGGTACACTGCGCTCTCTGGCGAAGCCCCTGTGCGCCTCTGTGCTCCGCTCGCGAGCGGATCTGCCTATATTGCTCTATACTGTTTGGGTCTTTGGCGCCAAAGTTTTTTGTGTGTGTCTTTTTTGTGGTGTGTGTGTGTGTGTGTTCTTTTTTCGTCGTGCTGCCCTGCCCTTCTTCTCGTATTGCCGCGCCATTTGCAATGTTGAGTGAGCGGCGGGCACAGCGGCGGAGCAGAGGGCCCCGAGGGGGCGCGGCCGAAGCAGCGGGGCCAAGGCCCGCCCTGCCCGGCCCGCGGCGTACCCCGTACTGGGCCCATATAGCCCTGCTGCTGCTGCTCCTTCACAATTAATTCGGCAGTCATTTAAATACGTGATGAATAAAATATCGGGTAGGCAGGCGAGGCGCGTGTTGCTTTGCTGGAGCTCCGGGCGCCGCGGCCCTTAACCGCACGGGGAGGAACAGCTGCATAGCCGGCAGGGGCTTGGTGCTCGCTGGCTGCCGACTCGGCGCTGCGGCGGCCGCGGCGCGCGATTTGAAAGTCGATCCGACACGATTTGGCCACTTTGGCGGCACAGAGCCTCTCGTCTCCCGCAAAGAATGAAACCAAGTAAGATATAAGAGCCTTTGGGGGGAACACGCGGTTTCTTTCCGACCGTACACCGTACACCACCATTCCCTTTGCTCCTCCCCGGGGGTGGAGCACCGGCTGGGGGCTGTGCTGCAGCAGGTTCCTGATTGTGCTCTCGCGTTGTTGTTAGCACCCGGTTCTTCCTCCTCCTCCTCCTCGCTCGTCGACAGGCAAAGGGTTGCAAACGTGACGGAACTGACGGCGCGTGGCGAGGCGTGGCGGTGGCGCCAGCACCGTGGGGTTGCGGCGGGCGTGGCGTGCCGAGCCGAGCGTGTGCCCCAGCAGGTCCTTGCCGAGGTGGAACGTTCCTCTCCACCCCCGCTCCGCTCCCCCGGTCTGCTTGTCCGCACGCTGACGTTTCCATTTAGTTGATCAAACCCTCCACGTCTTATTCCGCCTGCCCACCCTATTATCGCTCTTCCTCCTTGCGTGTGTGTGTGTGTGTGT
>NW_026267212.1:800016-804113 GCF_000697945.3 Frankliniella occidentalis | reverse complement strand
TATAGTGTTAGTGCATGTTTTAGTCGGTTTTAGTTAACTTGAAAAAAGTTATTCTGATCAAAAGTTATGACATACGCCTGCATACGTACAAATTATTTTCATTGTTATATAGTGAAAGTGCTATCTGTTATTCCATGACGACTAAAGACTCTTTAAAATACAGTGATTCCTCGGTTTTCTTCCCCGCGGTTATCTTCCGAGACCCATCCCCACCACTCCGGGCAGGCGAGCGAGGGCCGGCCAAGCTGTGACAGGTGACGAGACGCTCCGGTGGCCGGCGAGCAGCGGATTAGCGACCGGCGGGGAGAGGTCTAAGCCGGGCCGTTCGCCTGTTCCGATCATAGTATGTTCTGTTCGAAACACGTTCATTTTGGTCATTGCATCGTATTGCTTTTAAAAAAACATTTTTTTTACGTCCAAACCGCATGTCTAAACTCCAATTTTTAGGCTTTTAGCCGTTATTTGACAACTTTTTACCAGGTTGCCAAATAACGGCTTAAAGCCTAAAAATTGGAGTTTAGACATGCGGTTTGGACGTATAAAAATGTTTTTTAAAAAGCAATACGATGCAATGAACATAATGAACGTTTTTCGAACAGAACACAACTCGATCGGAACAGGCGAACGGACCAGCTTAGACCTCTCCCCAAGGGTCACTAATCCCCTACTCGCCGGCCGCCGGAGCGCTCGTCACCTGTCACAGCGCCGCCCTGGTGCGGTACCCGGGCCCTACCTGTGCTTCCTCGACTATCTTCCGAGGCGAAGCCCAAAACCAGGAAGATAACCGAGGAATGACTGTACTTCCTTGTACGGCAAACTACAAGCGAAATTCTTGAAATCGTTCAAAAATGACTTAAAATCATCGTTGGAAATCTCACGAAATCTATGCAAAATCGTATGATTTCGGTAATTTGGCGAAATCCCGCGAAATCAGTGAATTCACTTGAAATCTTTGAAATCCGTGGAAATCACCTGAAATCTTGTGAAATCATGTGAAATCTTTGAAATCCGGAAATCAGGTGTACAAAATTTTTCGGAGTTGTGGGCCCCTCGCCCCAACCCAGTCACGCGGGCCGCCCCCTGCCCTCCCGCTCCGGCGCCCCTTTGAGCGCGCGGCGGGGGAATGGAGCCGCGCCCCATAATATCTTATTTCCCTTTGAATTCCACTTCTGGCCGACGCCTCGGCGAGGACTTCTTGGCACGGGGACTTTAAATTCGAACTTACGAGTGGCGGGGCGGTCCTCTCCGCGGCCTAGCGGGGGCGGGGGCGACATCTTCCCCAATGCCGCGCGCCGCAGCCGCCGCAACCGCTGCCGCCTTCTCCACCACCGACCGCCGGCTCCACGGCCGCCCCCTTCTCGGGCTCTTTTGCCTCTCTTTTGCTCTTAAATCGCGTTAGTGTTCACGCCAGTAGGGCTTTTGTCCCGGGCCTCCGCGGGGGGCTCAAGGCGACCTCCTTTTGCTAGCCGCGGGCGACGGGGGCCCCGCACCCTGCCCTCCCCACGCACACCGACTGCTGTCATGTCCTGCCCCGTCGTCACCTCCCGCACCCTTCGCCCCCGCCGCCGGCAGTCACCCCATCAGAGGCCTCCAGGAACCGTGCTTCCTCGCCCCGCGCCGCGCGCCCTCCCCGTGCCCTACTACCGCCTTGTGCTCGCACAACTTGTGCGCCTAACCGTACCTTTTTAACTCTGCCCGCCCGCCCCTCCCCTCCCCTTTGCCGACCGCCGCCGCCCTATTGCTGGTTTTTGCCCGACCCGGCGCTGCGGCGGTGCTGTGGGTTGTGGCCCTTGCCATCCCTTATCTCGTTTACCTATTGCTGGTCACGGCCTGGCTGCGGCCCTCGCTGTGCCGCCCTCACGCCCCCTCCCTTACCACCACCACCACCACTACTCCCCTAAAGGACTGCCAGGCTGCAAGGCCGTGCCATGACTTGGTGGTTGGGGGAGGGGGGGGGAGGAGCGTCCATCACAGCCAGCAAAGCGGTGTTGCAATGCTCTGGCGGGTTACTTCGTCTTGCGTTTGTGTTCGATTTGCTCTGTCCTTATCCGAGCTCACACATTACGTGTCTGGTGTCAGGACTCTGACAGTTTGGTTTTGCGCTTTATTTATTTCACGTGTGATGAAACTTTGCCTTTCCGTCTCGAGCCATGCGGCTATTTATTGTGTGTACTGCTCTACCTCAACGTGATTGTACCCTCGGCAGCCGCCCGCTAGCTAGCGCTGCCGCTCTGTGCTCTGCCGAGGCCGGGGCCTGGTGGGCCCCGCGGGGACAGACTGCTCGCTTGCACAGCTTCACGGCTTACGCATCCTCCACGCCGCGGCGTAATTTCGGCAACCACGCCCCGCGCTCTAAGTTTCCAGTCTGAATACAATGGCCGCTCCGCGCGCCACGCCCCTCAACACCCATTGTCACGGACCGTCCAGGCAGACACGTACCGGGAGGTTTTTTCGCGTGTCCTCCATCATATGCTGTCACCCGCATTAAATATTTAATTGGCGTCTGCTGTATAATAATGACTTGTTAAAATCATTTTTTTAAATCTTCCTCCATTTATTTTGGAGGCCAAATCATTTTGACAGTGTGACGGTGACTATGGTAAAACACGTAATCATGTGAGTTACTAGGTCTGCTCTCGCCTCATGGCGGCTTGCAGGTGCGCCACCCGTTACTTACCCTGGGCTGGGGGTTCGCAGCCCGGTAGTCACGTGGTAGGCCGGCCCGTTGGCCAGGGGAGCGTTGCGGGATTGCCTATCCGAGGGGGCCCCTTCCGATAGGCCCACCCGTTGCGCCGCGGTGCGTTGCGGGATGGCCTACCCACAGGGGCCCCCGGTAGGCCATCCCGTTGGGCAGGGGTGCGTTGCGGGATGGCCTACCCGAAGGGGGCCCTAGCCAGGAGGGTCATCCGTCCCGTTGACCAGGGGTGTGTTGCGGGATTGCCTATCCACAGCGGGCCCCTAGCCCGGTATGCCATCCCGTTGGCCAGTGGTGCGTTGCGGGTCGGCCCACCCGGCAGGGGGCCTTCTGCATGGGGCGGCTGCTGCACTGTTGATTCTGCGTGTTTCGCGCGAGAGGCCTACCCATGAATCCGAGAATGTTTCTCCGTAATGCTTTGTGCTTTGGGAATGCTGGTGAAGGAAGCCAGGACACTGAAAAAAATTCTCGTAAATTTACGACATTTGTTTTAATTTTGATTTACAAAATATGTCGTAAATTTACAACAGCCGTCGCTCGTCGGTCAATTCCAAGTCGATATGGAGTGTTTGTAAATTTACAATTTCCAATTGTAATTTTACGACTTTTACAATGGAAAATTTTCCTGTAATCCTCACGAAAATTTTTCACAGTGGAGAGAGAGAGAGGGAGGGAGTGAGGAAAAGATACTTGACGACGAGAAGCAGTGTTGCGGTCACAGTTTTCAGTGCAGCAAAACAAACGTGGTGCAGCGCGAGTTGCTGGGGCATGCTCTCTGGGGGACTCTTAAAGACGACAGCATCTCTCGCTGCGTCGGCACCTTCCTCTTCTCCCGTTCTATACCCCCCCTCTCTCTCTCTCTCTCTCTCTCTCTCTCTCTCTCTCTCTCTCTCTCTCTCTCTCTCTCTCTCTCTCTCTCTCTACTAAATGAATCAAAAACAAATATTGTACAGTTTAGAACAAATGAAAACACATCAATCATCAACAGTGCAACATTTACCGAACAAAGGGTACCAGAAGCAAAATTCCTCGGAGTACACATTGACCAGTTCCTGCGCTGGAACAAGCATGCAGAATACCTAATACCCAAACTAAATTCAGCAATTTTTGGTATAAAAAGAATACGGAACATAGCTAATGAAAGAACTGCAATGTTGGCGTACCATGGTATGTTCCACTCAATTATAAGCTATGGTACACTAATATGGGGAAACACCTCAATGAAAGAAGACATATTCAGGCTGCAAAAGAAAGCAATTAGAGCAGTGTACAATGTACCCCAAACTGAGAGCTGCAAACCACTATTTTTAAAAGCAAAAGTAATGACCCTACCAGCCTTGTACATTTATGACCTTCTAAAATACATCAAAAAGAATGAGAAACAGATCAAGACGACTGCTGA
>NW_026267212.1:792128-799966 GCF_000697945.3 Frankliniella occidentalis | reverse complement strand
TGGTGTGCAAATATTGCACACTTGTTTTACCAGTGTATCTGTCTCTCTGACTCCTCTCTCTCTCTCTCCCTCTTTTCCTATATCCAAATACTTTTGTTGCTTGGTGACCGAGTCTGGGAAAAGTAGGGGGAGAGGGGGGGGGGGCAAGACCGAAGGCGGAAGACCGAGGCAAGACCGGAAACGTGCGAAACACAAAGTTTGGTTACTTCCGTCCTCGACTGAGCGAAGTGTCGGGTCACCGAGCACCCCGTCGAGCCCGCGTCTTCCTTCTTGAGCTGCAGTCTAGTTTGTCAGAGGCCGAGACGAGGTCTATGGGCATATTGAGGCCTGGGCTGGGGGCTGAGGGCACCCCACCCTGACCCACCCCACCTTCGCCGCCCCGGCCTCCCCAGGCCGCCCCGCCTGATCCGGACGCCTCTCTCTACTTTTCCCGCCGCTGTCGTGACGTGTATTGATGCCTGGTCTCATTTGGCTGCCAAATGAGGCAATGAATGGCTGTCCATTCAAATGAGTGAGAGAGCAAGGCGGTGACACAGTGCGTCGCGGCGGTGTGTCTGCGCCGCGGGGGCGCGGGCCTGCCCTAGCAGAAAACGGAAATCGTTTCTTAAATTTTACTGTCATGCCTTTTCCTTTTAAAGGGGGAAAGGGGTGGAGGAACAGGGGCTGCTGGTTTTGAAAGTTTCGCGATATCAACAGCAGCAGGGAACGGGGACGGCCGGGTCTGCGCTCGCAGTGTGACGCCGCGGGTTATTTTCGGATCGGAACAGGCAGCTTCATTCATTCACGGCGTCGTCGGATCCTGAAATGGAATATATGGAGAGCGGGAGGACGAATAATTCCCCCCCCCCCCTCCTCTCTTCCCGTCCACGCGCTACACGCGGGCTCGGCGGTCCTCCGTACGACGAACATGGTCGGAACACTGCGCGGTACGTGTTTGACGGGCGCCCCCGCACCGCGCGCTCCGCCGCCCTCCACCGCCGCGCCTCGTCAGCTGTTTGGTGGAGCGACGACCCGCGAGTGGGGAGGGGGAGGGCCCGAGCCAGGTAAGGCATCGGCGACGACGGCTATATATAGCGCCGGGCGTGTGGCGCGTCCGTGGATGTGGATAACTCGCGCTGTAAGGTGTCGGTCGTACCTTACATCGTAACTGGACTGCACTGCTGTGCGAATGTCGCACACTTGTAGGTGTGTGAACGACATTCGTTCGCATGGAGAGACAGGTGCGTTGATTTCAAAGGAAAACTCTGCAAATCTTACTGTATAACAAGTAAAAGTTTTGCAAAACTTTGAAACTAAAAAGTTTTACAGTTTAAACTGCACTACTGCATAGGGCTAGCTAGGGATTTAAATGACGTTAATATTACCGGTAAGATATGGTAATTTACCGTATTTTACGGTTATATTACCGTGGGGCCGGTAATATTGGTAATTTATGGTACTATTTTAAATATTATTTTTGGCTAATTCTGGTTCGAAAACTTGATGTTTACGACCTTTCAGCTTGAATTAGGGTGCGCGAAGGGTGCGCCTGTACCACTTAGCCCTAATTTGTCGCGACAGGCCAGGAAAATACCCCTACGGCTTGTGCTTGAACATAGAACATAGAACATATGCGGAGTACGCAAGGGGGTTATTGGATTTGAGACCTTTCATTCTGTCGTTATTTCCTCCTTACTACTCCAATATATCTATTTTAAACGAGTAAATATCGACTTTGGTGCTACAACTACTGACTCGCCTGTTAAAATGATTAAAGTAGTCGGAGAACTTAATACAATACCTCAGAGACTACAAGCACAAATATAAAAGCTGTGTTTTGAATATTACCAAATATTACCTAAAATTACCGTAATTTACGGTAAGTTACGGTAAATTACCGAGAAATTTTATATTACCGGTAATTTTAAATCCCTAGGGCTAGCAGTTTGACAGTTCAAACTGTTGAACTACACAGTTTTGCAGTTTAAACTGTAGAACTTTTCAGTTTCGCAGTTTAAATTGTAAGCCTTTTAGTTTTGCAGTTTAAACTGTCATGTTGTTATACAGCTAGATTTGCAGAGAATTCACTCATTTACTCCTTTGAGTGTACGCAGTGACATTCACACACCTATAAGTGTGTGACGTGACATTCGCACACCTGTGTTTCCATTGGTCGTCGTTCTTTTGGCGTCGCGCCCTTTTGAAGTTGAAGTGTAACGAAACAGGATGTGGGTGCAGGTTGGTTGGTCCCCCCCCCCCCCCTCTCTCCCCTCTTTCTCTCTCTAGTGCTAGTGCGCCGAGCTGCCGCCGACGCGCGTGTGTGTGTGAGTGACTGCAGCTTATTTCGGTCTGTTTGCGCTCAATTAGTCGCCGCTAAAGGGCAAGGCGTGGCGGCGAGCTGGCGGCACGACGGCGCACTCCCATTGCTGCAAGTGGGAGCGGGTGGGGCGTGGCCGGGCGTGGCGGGGCGGGGGCATTTCACGAATGCCAATACGCTATGAGATTTGCCTACTCCCGCTTACTCCTGTGCCCATCCCCTTCCTCACCCCTTTATACACCTCTCTATCTGACTCCGTTTGGGCATCGCCCGTTTGCTGGTGGATTGTAGAGATCATTACTGCCCGCTGGTAGACATTGCCACAAATCTTTCACCATTCACCCATTTTTATTTTTATTTTTTTAAAGGGGGAAATCTAACAATTCTACACTGAGACCCTCGTTTTTCGCCCTCTTTCGGAAAGTTAATTTTGGCTGAGCCTAGTAATATCAATATCAATCTGGACCCGTTCCCACCTACCTGGGCGCACGGCATGGGCATGGCCTGGGGGGCCTTGGCTCACTAATGGGAGAAGTTGACGAGCGAACGGCCAGCGGAGCGCGAGGAGAGACTGGCCAGGCCGGGGCGGGCTTATCCGCGCTCAGCTGCAAAAGCAATTGCAAACACATATTGCAGGGACCGAAATCAATCAGGCCTAATGCGCCGACCGTGCCATATCGCGGCTCATTTGTGGCTTGTCTTGTGGCCGGGCCGGGCCGGGCTCTCTGGAAAACGAGAAGAAATAACGGCAAACCGACGTGCGTTTTGCACAAGAAAAGAGACGGGAGGAAAATAAATAAGAAGACAAAAAGTAAAAGGGAAAGAAAATTGCAGGTCTGGCTGGCTGTGCCGGCCGCTCTCCCCTCCCCGCCCCGCCGCGCCGGCCCACAGCGGCCGCCGCGCCAGCCGAGCCCGCCTCCCGTGTGGTGACGTGCCAGCGGTGATAATATTCGCATCTCGATATGACAGATTATACATACGGCATGGACTGCTATTGTCTCTCTTCCTCCCCCCCTCTCCCTTCATTCTTGTCGCCTCTCTCTGCCCCCCTTGCCTTCCCCGCCGCCCTGCTCCCCCCCACCATCTGTTCGTGACGCCGACTCCGATATTCCTTGCCTTTAGCCCGCGCCTGCTGCGCTGTGTCGCGCAGCGGCGTACAGTCTGCGCTGCCATGCCGCCGGCACCTGTTCGCTTCTTTGCTTTCTTCCGCACATTTCTTTAACTTTGTGACCTCTGGTTCCAACTACTGCGGTCGCCAGGGGGGGGAGAGGGGGAGAGGTTGCGTACGGGAGAGCGAGAGGGTGAGAGGGGAGGAGAGGTTACAACAGGTGGGCGATTCCCGGCGAGTCATCGCGCATTAAGTACCCCGGCGAGTCCCGGTACAATGATCTCGACACAGTGTTTGGAAGGTGGCCGCCCCGTGACGGGACTAGCGCGCCGCGCCGGCGAGCCCCGCCCCTCCGCAGTGCGACGTGGTGCCGCGCCGGGGCGGCTGAGCGGAGTCAAAAGATGAAAGAGTCGCCTTCGACTGCAAACACACCGAGAGCCCTCCCCCTTGGGCCCCCAGTGTTTGCAGACGAGCTTTGGAGTAAAAAGCGGAAGTAATTCCGCCGAGTGGTGTTTTTATTTTCTGGAGTGAAAAATGATAAATGCCTCCATCAGCGTGGACGCGCTGATCTGAGGGCGCGCGGACCGGCCGGAGGGAGACGGCCTGAGCCTCGATTCTCTGCGGAGCGCGCTGCTGCGGAGCCGAGGTGAATGGAGCCTTCGGTTCGAAGGTGACTTCTTCTCTTCCCCTTGCTGGACGGGCAGGTGGGCCGCTGCTGGTCCCACCGCGCCGAACCACGCCGAGCCGGCCACGGCGGCCGTCCGGTTGCAAAGCGAGGCACTCACACAGACACACACGCATACTCTCTCACACACGCACACTCACACACATGCTGGTGCCGGGTGGGCATGGCCGGCATGGCCACGGCCGGCGCGCGATCCCGCCCGGCCCGGCTAGGCCGCCTGGTTCGGGCCGGCCCACTGCTGAGTCCTCAGTCCCGCGCCAGCCGCCGTGGGGGGAAGGAGCGAGCCTCGCCCGTACTCAGCCGCCGCGCGAGCGCCGCCCGTCGCGAAGTGCCGCTCGCGCCGCGCCGCCTCGCCCCGCCACGCCGCGCCCTGCGCGCGCGCGCCCTTTAGGGCAGCGAGGTCGCCGAGGACCACGTCGGCCCTCCCCCTCAATCTCGCACCCCGCCCCTCCCTCTCTCCCTCCGCAGCCATAACCAACCAGCGTCCTCAGGATTACGTCGAACGAAGAGGAAGTGCAGTGTGCAAGTGCAGTGCAGTGGTGTGCGCGCTGGGCCCTGGGCCCCCGTGAGTGTGTGTGTGTGTGTAGTCTGCTCAAGGCCGAGTGTTTCCGCACCCCGCCACGCCCCGCTACGCCGCGCCACGCCACGCCGTCTCACCGCGCGGCCCGGGTGAGTATCCGGCGAGTCGGGCCGGGCCATGGGTGCCACGGGGGCCGCGGCGGCCGCCGCTGTCTACGCCGCCACTATCCGAGCGGCGGCAGCGGTGGCGGCGGTCGCGGCGTGCAGACGCAGATGAAAAAGAAAACACATATGCAAAGAGTCGTTCGTTGAGCAATGCCGCACTCACTTCGCGCCTCTCCGTCTGGAGCTGCAGGCAGGAGGGCGACGACGTGGGCGGCGGGCGCACCTTGCTGGCCCTGGCTCGGGTCGCGGCCGCGGGGCCGTCAGCTGATCCGCTTCTATGCCGACCCGACCCGGGCCCGAGCAGGCTTCCCCGCGCCTCAATGGACCTCATCGTCGTATCCGTGATCACCAAAGAGTGCATTTTTATTTTTTCTCGTGCGACGAACAATGATGATGTATGGCTCGGTTCCTGGCTTGGGTTCAAGAAGACGCGGGGGCGCTTGTAGTCATGAGCCTATCGCTATGAATAATTGTGTGTGCGCGCCGCCCGACGTGTAGTTCCTGGATCCAGATAATGACCGGTCGATGAGACGTGTTCCTGGCGGCTCTGTGAGATCATGGGTGCAGTCATAATGGGTTTGCTTATGTCCTCTCGTCAACCGTTCGGAGCTTGGGGCGAAAAATAATAATAAAAGGATTGTAAAAATAATCAAAAGCGTTGGGGGGAGTAAAAGCTTTATGGCCACCCTCGTTTTTCGCCCTCTTTCGGAAAGTTAATTTTGGCTGAGCCTAGTAATATCAATATCAATCTGGACCCGTTCCCACCTACCTGGGCGCACGGCATGGGCATGGCCTGGGGGGCCTTGGCTCACTAATGGGAGAAGTTGACGAGCGAACGGCCAGCGGAGCGCGAGGAGAGACTGGCCAGGCCGGGGCGGGCTTATCCGCGCTCAGCTGCAAAAGCAATTGCAAACACATATTGCAGGGACCGAAATCAATCAGGCCTAATGCGCCGACCGTGCCATATCGCGGCTCATTTGTGGCTTGTCTTGTGGCCGGGCCGGGCCGGGCTCTCTGGAAAACGAGAAGAAATAACGGCAAACCGACGTGCGTTTTGCACAAGAAAAGAGACGGGAGGAAAATAAATAAGAAGACAAAAAGTAAAAGGGAAAGAAAATTGCAGGTCTGGCTGGCTGTGCCGGCCGCTCTCCCCTCCCCGCCCCGCCGCGCCGGCCCACAGCGGCCGCCGCGCCAGCCGAGCCCGCCTCCCGTGTGGTGACGTGCCAGCGGTGATAATATTCGCATCTCGATATGACAGATTATACATACGGCATGGACTGCTATTGTCTCTCTTCCTCCCCCCCTCTCCCTTCATTCTTGTCGCCTCTCTCTGCCCCCCTTGCCTTCCCCGCCGCCCTGCTCCCCCCCACCATCTGTTCGTGACGCCGACTCCGATATTCCTTGCCTTTAGCCCGCGCCTGCTGCGCTGTGTCGCGCAGCGGCGTACAGTCTGCGCTGCCATGCCGCCGGCACCTGTTCGCTTCTTTGCTTTCTTCCGCACATTTCTTTAACTTTGTGACCTCTGGTTCCAACTACTGCGGTCGCCAGAGAGCCGGGCGTTTCTCGCTGCGCCTTATTCAGCATCGCTAGAAATTTTTCACGCCTCGTGGATTTTCTGTGCTGGTGACTAAACTACTTTGTCAAGCTGTCTGGCGCCTAGACTTGGCGTGTGCTACGGTTGCGGATTTTTGCCTCGGTCGCATTGTTATGCGTTTTGTTGCAATTCTGCGTTTGGAACGTTCTTGTTTTCCCAAGGCTCGGGTCGGCCGGCCGGCCGGGCTGCACGGAAGCTCTGCCGCGCACGCGGCGCACTAGATCAACAAGTTGTAGTGGGCCCGCGCCCAACACGAACGAACGAGAAAAGATTAGCATTCAATGGCCTCAATCGATGGATTTCCTTTTTCTTTTGATGTATCATGTTCCGCCGGATTCGATTGGATTCCGGCAACTGTGTGGTCTTGGTGAAATATTATATTTTTTAGACACACGCGAGTATAGCCCTACTGGGGTCTAACATCCCTCCCTACACTGTAAACTATATTGTTTGCATCGTTGCAGTGAATTTTGGAGCTTTGTATATATTGGGAAGAGTTAGTCGGAATTGGTGCGCGTATTACAAAAAACTTATTTGCAATCTGTCAGAATCCATGCAAACTGGGTGTTCGTATTACAAAGAGAAAGTTTGCAAAATTGCAAAGAATTAGTTCGTATTCCAATACTTAAAAATTATTTGCAAGGATTTTGCAGTGTATTTAATTTGGGCGGCTTTTCCGAAATAAACTTTTGGTTCTAGAGTTGTTTCCACCCTCGAGGTGCCCATGAGGTATTCGAGGTCAGTGTTTGAATATTCCCAGTCATGCATTAGAATGGCCTGGCATTGCGCGCGGGTGAATGAGGCAACTTTGAAACATACCGCCAGTTGGTCCCCGTGTCCAGTGCGTCCTGTCGCATTGAGTTTTCGCTTGTGCGCGTGTGCGTGTGCCTGTTGTACCCATGTCCATCCTCCTGACCTACTGCATTAAAGCATTGCTTTATCCTTTCACATTATTTTTTCGCCCAGCCGCAACCAACAAAAATAATTGGAGTTTCCTAAATAAAAATATCGTCGCTCTGCTGGCCATTATTTAAGCCGAGACGTGGCAAAAGAATTAGCGGGGTAAAAAAAGTAATAAATATATATAAGCGCGTCCGCGACTGCCCGCTTCAGCCCGCTTAAGCCCGCTTCAGCCGGCGCGCGGATTTGTTTATTGTCCTCGCGGGGATTCCGTGTCGCGTTGTTGTCATTCGGACGTCGCCAATATGTAGAGCCCTTCGCCTTATTAGCCGCACATCGGCCCCATCGGCTGATATTGGAACGGCTTAGGGAGCTTCTGCTCCAACGCCAGTGCTGTGTCTGCTGTACGCGGGGGGACAGGGAGGGGGGAAATCGGCGTGCCCCGCGGTGGGCGTGGCCGCGCGGCTACAGCTGATTCACGATATGAAAAAAGGCCTCCAGTCCATTCTCCTCTGTGTTGTCGACTAATCCGCAGTGTATACCAATCCCCTAAGTACTCAGCCCCCCCCCC
>NW_026267212.1:783508-786298 GCF_000697945.3 Frankliniella occidentalis | reverse complement strand
CTTGTTATTACATTTTTTTTAATAAGAAGCTATCACTTTTCTTGCACTGATGTTTACATTTTATTGTAAAAGTACCATAATAAAAGTTATCATGCCTTTTAGCATGAGAGTTGCCAAACACCCAGTTACCGCAAAAATTCAGTATCACAAAACGGATTTCAGTGTAATTGAGCATTAGGGGACACGGAGCAACATATTGCGGGCCGGGACCACCATACTATTGCCAAACTTGTGCGGCACTCAGCTAATGAGGCCAGGTATGGGCCAGGTCGGCTCACCGCGCCACATCTTCCGCGGCACAATGGCACGTCACCACAAGTATTTGCTCGGCACACAGACCTACGCAAACAGCGGGGCGGGCGTGGCGCGGCGCGCAGCGGCGCTGCCCTAGCTACTGTATGGCCAGGGCGTGTCCGGGATGGATTTCCCCTCGCCTCCGGCGTCCGGGCGGCGTCGGCCCGAAAGAGGGGGGGCGTATGCGTCAAGGCCACGAGTGGGGGGACGCAGGAGGGAAAATTTGGGTGTGATACGATGAATAGTGTCGAAAATGTGTGGCGATTTCGCCTAGCCGTACCCGGGTGTTCGCGCCCCCTTCCACAAAGACTGCCCCGCTGCTGGTCCGGTCTGCCTCTGCCCGGGCAGCCTCGCTTTCCGCACTTCCTTCCTCCCGCCATGCGGTGCACGGACTAGGCACGTTCGCGTGTCCTAGCTCTTGACCTTGGTCGCCCGTCGCAGCAGCTTGCAGCGCCCCGTTATTTTCGGACCTTTGTGTCTGTATACATGCACAACACACCCACACAAACACACACGTCTGTATAAGTGTGTGTGCAACAGTGGTCCCAACTTCCCCCTCCCGCCTTCCCCCTTCCCCACCCTCGCGATATCAGGGCGGGCCCAGCTTCATCAGAATGGGCCATAACTTGGGGATATACTCGTAAAGAGGGGCGACCTCAGAGCGGCATGTCTCAGCTTCGTCACCATCGCAATTATCTTCTTCTTCTTCTTCTTCTTCTTCTTCTTCTTCTTCTTCTTCTTCTTCTACCTACTCTACCTACTCTACCTCCTCTACATCCTCTTCCTCCCCCTCCTCCTGTTCTTCCTCTTCCCCCTTTCCTCCTTTTCCTCTTTCTTGTAATTCGTCTTCTTTCTGTTTTTCCTCTCCCCGTTTCTCTTCCCCTTCTGCCTCTCCTGCATTTCCTATACCCTTCCTCTCCTGCACCCTGCTCTTCCGCCCCTTCGCCTTCACGCGCGGAAGCGCCCTGATATGGCAGCTCCTTTTGTTTCGCGACGCTGACCAAAACAAGAGCGAGTCGCATCAATCCAGCGGAGCCGAGTCAGCCGCGGCGCGCGGCCTGGCCACGCCGGCCAGGCCAGCGAGATTTGATCAATAAGCGTCTGCGTGGGAGAGTGCGGGACGGAGAGCGGGAGAGCGAGAGGGATTAGGAGAGAGAGAGAGAGAGAGAGAGAGAGAGAGAGAGGCAGTCTCTTGCCGTCTCTCATCCTCCTCTGCTCTCCGTCTGACTGCGTGCCTGTCTCGCGCACCCGCCCGCGCCGCCAGCTGCCTATCCTCTAATTCGCGCGTGTGGGTGCGCCCTTGGGGCGCTGTCTCGGTCCCCTTTCCTCACGCTCGCTTGCACGCACGCTCATACGCTTTGCTCGCAGGTTGGCGCGCTTTGTCGCGGGTTCAAACACCCGCGGTCGGCCGCCTCAAGAGGCCGGTCGGTTGGCTGGATGGTTGGCTGGCCGGTCTGGCTCTCCCTCTGGCCAGCCACTGGGCCATTAATCACACCAGCGGAATTAACGACTCAATGCTGTGCCGTAATTACTGTATCACAGCCTGCTGTGATGTCACTGCCGAAATCAGATGCAACACAGCGAAGAATGTGGCGGCGAGATGCTTATGATGTTTTATCATCCTTTTGCGGCTGCATACGCTCTGAAGTGTGCATTTATTATATTCAAAATCAAGAAGAAATTAGGGCTGCGGGAAAATTGGGGGAAGTTTGTTTTCGTAGTCTTCAAACTTCCTAGGCTGTTTAGTTTGTTGCCCGCTAGGCTGCATGGTTTTGGCGGCTTCTTGCACGCGGTGGCGCGGGACGTTGTGGGGCGGGTGCTCGCCGCGAACTCGCTGCAAATTGGTGTTTGAACGTCGTTTCCCTCTCGTCTGCTCCTGGCGTCGTCAAGCGCCTCGTCTAACGCCCCCTGCCCATTAAGGAGAAGAGTTTTCATTTCTTGCGAAATTACTCGTTTTTCCTCATGTGATTTTCTTTTTCTCAGCACTTCCATATTTCCTGCTACACATCGATAGAACAAAAGTTCAACTGCTCAACTATTAAAAGCGCCTAAATGCTGAACACCTTAAAGTGTTCAACGTCATAGCAGTACCCTTGCTCTTGCAACTGTTTCTACTCGGTAGTTGTGCACCTGTAAATTTGCAACTCTTATGTTGAACACTTTCCGGACTGTGAGCGTCGAACCTAAATCTTATTAATGTAAGGTTCAAATTAAAGACGCCCAGCCACCGAGCTGAACACTTGCAAATGCACAACTACGGAGTTGAACACTTGCGAGTATTCTACTTGCAGTTGCCACTTACGTGAACTTTGGTTTATCAGTGTGCGTCGTCTGTGAGATTTCGAGAGACAGTTGGGAGTGAAGTTGCCTCGTCTCATCCAATTGCTTTATGGCATTGACAATTCAATTTCTGGTTTGCTTGGGAGTAATGGTTGGCATGTGGAAGTGAAAAGTAAGTGGGGAGGTCCGCAGCAGCGAGGAAGGAAAGGGGGGGGG
>NW_026267212.1:774643-783345 GCF_000697945.3 Frankliniella occidentalis | reverse complement strand
CCTGGCGGCGCTCTGGCCCGTGACGGGCTGGCCTACCTTATCCTCTGGGCGTACAGTTGAAACTGCCAGCCCCCTTTTCCGCGCCCCACCGTCGTTCAACCCTTGTGGTCAGCCTGTCGGGCCTCTGGGTAGACAACTAGCGATCAAGTATAAGGGATGGAAAGTAAGACCAACCCCCCAAAAGAGGAACCTCCTGCGGACGAGATTTTGACCCCCTGACAAATCGATTGGGTACGCCCAGAGTGGGCCCCAGGGGCCCGAGGGGCGCCGGTGCTGACCGCAGCCCGGGCAGCTCGGCCAGCGGCTTATCGCTGCCCGGAGCGATAACTTAGGTTGGGCCACCTTGCGAACGAATTGAGCCGCCGACACGCTGTATGGCATGATTTATCGACCGCAGCTCTCATTACGCGCCGATAACCCGCCGTGTTTAACAACAACGGCGGCGGCGTGATTCGCGCCGCGGGAGGGGGAGAGGGGGGAAGTCTTTTCTCGATTCTATCCTCAAAAGCGCCGCTGCGGGGCCTGGAGATAAAAAGAAAGATGGAGACATGGAAAGCGAAACAGGGGGCGGGCTTGTGGTGACGTGAGGCGTGACAAACTCGGTAAAGAGAGTGATTTGCTTCCGCCGGACATATGGGACGCGCACGGAGCAGCTGGGGAGGGTTAGGCCCTTGTGTGCGGCACGCCCTGCCGCCCACACACGCCCCTTTCGCGAATGTGACCATGGTGGGTATCAGCTGCTTCGCCCGCGGCAGGATGTTTAAAAAGTTCCTCTTCCTTGTTGGGTTGTAGAAAAACAATATTTCGGAGCTCTCAATTTGAGAGGAAAAAAGTGTAAATGTTAATGAGAGAGATGCTTATTCAATCACGCCTTAAGGGATTGGCAACTTGTTATTCGTCCATAAAATAAAAAGTTGAGTTTTTTTTCTTTCGATTCGTTTATCAGAGCGGAAGGTAACCCCGAGTCATCATTAATTCATCAAAGTTTCCCCCTCTTCCCCGAGAGGGGTGGGTGGATGGGCGGAGGCGAGAGACCGAGGTGGAGACAGAGGGGGCGAGAGCACAAGCTGACAACACTCCAGCAGAATGAGAGCAAGATGCACGAGCATGCCGAAATAAATATTGCAGATTCCCTCTTCAGAAACTACCAGCAAAGCAAAACAGTAGTGAAATGAGGAGCTTCTATTCTGGGCGTTCTGAATGTCTCTGGCTGTGCTTGTATCCTCAAACTCATTGACCGCGATACCATAAATTGTGCGCTTCTAGAACTTCCTTGTTTACCTTCCTTATTGCTCTTCCTCGCTCCGTCGTTTCCTTCTTCAGCAATTCTCTGTGACATGTCGCCGGTCTTGCCATGACGGAGAGCCTCTCCCGCGTAGACCTGGGCCATTCCGCCAAAATAAACCAAACAAACACCATTCCGAACTTGTCCAACCTTTTTCAGTTTTTTGCGGGTTTTCTGTACCCGCCGAGCGTTTATTGTTCTCACCGGAAGTTGGCGGGGTGTTTGGCGGACTCTAAGAGAGAGTAGGTAGTATTTTGCGTCAAAAGATGCCTGATTTCCCTTACGGGCGGGGAAAAGTTGCGGTGCAGTGCCGGTCGGTCAGCTTTGCCGGGCCATCTCAGGCGCGCCCGCGTGGCCGCACTCCTCCCCTGATGGATGGCCAGATGGACGCGAGGCCGAATGGCGGCGCCTTGGGTCGTCTTTCTCTCGAGCGCACCTCTCCTCCTGTGTGATGTCTTGGCCAGACGCTGCTTGGCCCCCTGATGCTTGTGCTGCCAGAGTGCAGCTGTGCTGGACTGCTGGCCTCTCTCCCTCACTCTGTCTTTGTCTTTCTCTGGCTCTTTTCGCTACCCGTCTTTCTCTCTCCCTCACTCTCCTCCCCTCTGCGTGTGGTGGCGCTCAGGGTGGAAAAGGCAGCGTAGAATTAGAACACCATAAAACCTCCCAGGAGAACTAACTGCGACGCTCGGCCGACCGCGGTCTGCCCCGACCCCCTTGGCCGCCATGCGGAGTGTATGGCCTGCTAACGGGGGTCGAGCTCGCGATAAGATGATCCCACGATAGTCTGCTCCCGGCATGTATACTACTTGTGAGGGTCTCAGGGAAAATTTAACGTTTGGAGCAGTTTGGCCAAGCAAGGCTGTCCCCGACGTGTGTCCCGGTCCGGCAAGGGTATTCCGCTGGGTTAACCCGAGCATAATTCTGCCCTCCTGGCGCCACCTTCCAGAGTAGTGGAGTATAAGCCTTCTCCTTTTGTCGTGGTCCGCCATGGTATGGCGCTGGGTGCTGTCCTGGCACTGGCGCCCTGTCCTAGAGCACCCCCTGGAGTAAAGCCTTCTCCGTTTGTCGTGGTCCGGCAGGGTATTCCGCTGGGTGCTGCCCTGGTGCCCCCTCCTAGAGTACCCCCCTGGAGTAAGGCCTCTCCGTTTGTTTTATTTTTCCGGGCTGTGATGGCCGGCCTTTACGTCCATTTTATTGGCGTTGGTCGTCTGCTACCTCCTCCCACCTCCCTCCTACACCCCTCCTTCCTCTCCTGCTCTTCAACTCGCTCAGTCATCTGAGATAGTTCGTCATCGATTTTCTGCTGGTCATTTTTTTGTTGCGTGCGACACATGCTCTCTGCTCGGTATTTCATATTTGCCACTTAAAGCATTTAGTTTCTTTTCAAGAGTTTAGTTTTCTTTTTACGCTATTGCCGTGCCGAGGCCTAAGTGGCGACAGCCAAGGACACTCGGCTCAACAGTTGGCGTCATGTCGATGCTGGGAGAGAACTCCCGGTTAATTTCGTGCTATAGTTAACGATACGATCTCACGCGGTCGGCGTCCCAGCAAGCCAGAGGTAAGCGGGCACCCGACGATTTGCGGTAAACTCGAGGCCTAAGTAGTGTCGTGTCCTGTTTGAAACTCAACAAAACCGGGGTTTATATTTTGAGTAGTGTGGTGCTGGCAGCAGTGCAAGTGGCCTAATGACGCATGGTCTGCTGAGGTTGACTTAACGATGTGCAAGCGCGTTGCCAGAGCCCCGACATGGGATCCAGATTAGCGCGAACGAGCTCTACCTCTGACATCAATAATTTCTCTCCTCCCCCTCCTGCCCCTCATCCCTCAGCCAGATGTGCGAGCGGCTCGCCAAACATGTGCCGGCTAAAACATCATCATCGTCTGCTCTCCATTCATACACACCCCGCCGCTGCTCGTCGTACGCTCGGGAGGAGGAGCAAGCGAGCGGCGCAGCTCCTACTTTTACGGCTGCAAACACGTAAAGTGCGCTTGGGCGTACGCCAAAATATTGAAGTCCCGCTCAAGGAGGCTGGCGTGCAGACAGAGTGGCACGGAGGATGTGCACATCGGGAATGTGCAGTCTCGTCTCGGGGCCTCCGCAGAGCCTCGACTGGGCGGGGTCGCGTGGGCGAAGTGCACGAGAGAGCGACTGGGAAGCCTTCGCATTTCTAGAAATGCTGTCGCACAACCTATGAGACGAGTATGAGGCAGTGGCGGAGCAGGCTGACGTTGCGGCCCTCCCCCTCCCTCTCTCAGCTACAGATGCAGAACATGACGGTCGCGTTTGTCCTGCCAAAACTGATTTTTCTGCCCCCTCCCTCACGACTCGCTCCTGACAGTGGCCCGACGCCGACAGCGGCAGGGTGAGTTACCACCCTGCCACCGGTATTCCTCCTCCTGATGCAGCCGAAGACAGATCACTGACAGCCTGGCACCTGGCCAAACCCCCCTGAGAGGCGCCCGTGCCTCCCGGTGCAGCCCCGCTCGAAGGCGAAGGCCGCTGCGCGGCGGGCCCCCGCCGATAACACGCACATCCGCCTCTCATAGCGCCATAGCGCCTGCTACTTTGTGTCGCCTCGCTCGCTGCTAAAGAAAGTCCAAATGGGCGGCTGCGCAGGCAGGTCTGCCGGCGCCGGTGGACCCGCCGCGGCCCCGCCGTCCGCCGCGGCCGTGCGACTGGTTTACTGGGTGACTGGGTGCGCGCGCGCGCGGTGCTGCTGCTGCAAGGTTGCCAACTGCACAGCGAAAAACACACACGACGCACGCGTCCCCTCCCTCCTGCGCCCGCCCGCCGCCCCGCCAACCTCGTGGGCCCCCGAGTGAGAGACGAGGCGGGCGCTTCGTCGCTTCAAGTACTTGGTGGGGGAAACTTGTGGAAGTTAGAAGGGCTTCATCCACTTTAGCATGTGACGTGGCTGGGTTTGCTTGGAGGTAAGGCGATAGCACGTGGGGGCCTTCCCCGCTCCTCCCTCCAGAGGGCCCCGTCAGCCCCGCGCACTATACTCGGAATATGGCGATCCTGCCGAATCTGGTCTGGCGTAAACTGGCCAACGTGATGAGCACCGTGTTTGGGTCACCGTTTTAAGTGCGGCTGAACACACATACTCTCTCTCGCTCTCTCCCCGTCACTCCGTTTGAGGGTTTACTGGTGTTTATTGTGCTTCGGTTCAAAGTGGTTCCCCGATTTGGACCGCAGATAACTGTCACGGCACACACTGGTCAAGGCCTTTCCTGATCGAATTGTACCGAGTAAGGTACACAATTTTGAGGTACAAATAAGTACTGTAGCCTTTAACATGGAGCCCTATGGATACCCGTAAGAAAGTACAATAGTCATGTACCCCGCCTCCATATTTGCATTTGGTGTACTTTGGTACAATATTTTTGCCAGTAATGCCCGTCGATTATTCGGTCCGATAATCTGCGGTTTAGTTTGCCGGGTAGTATAGTGTGTAAGGGCGCCCGCGCTTCAGTCCGAGTGGGGTCCGGGACGGCCCGGGGGCGGCCCACGGCCCGGGTCAGGTTTCGGAGTGTCCTCGCCGCTCCATTTGGTGAGGAGGAGCCCAGACGGGGCGGGCCGGGACGGGACGCGCGTTCACACGCGGCTGACGGACTTTTGCGATCGGGGATATCGCGCAAGTAGGAAGGTCTCGGGCTTCCGGCTGCATGTGAGTAGCCCGCCAGACGCGCTTCCGCCGTGTTGATAGCTGCGGAATGTAACCCCGGGCCGCTCCACACACAGTAGTGCGCACATCCCCCGGCCGTAAGCCTTTCCCCAGCCACACACCATATCCGGCTGCATATCTGCCCGACTGCGCGCCCCCGGACCCGCCCTAACCTCTATAATCCACGAGTAATTTGCCAGAAGTTAGTTGGCAACACTACTTTGATAACGGGGATTGCGCTGGGGACGCCCCCGCCAAAGTTTGCTCCATACGCACAGCAAGGCCGTAGAAAGGGACCCATTCAAATGGCGACCTTCCTCTATTAAAAAATAGTTACTGTGTAAAAATCACTTTTTTTTGCGATTTTGATTTTTTTTAACGTGTAGGCCACGGGTTGCCTTAGTCATCACCAAACTGTCTGCTGTTTCGGGTCATAGCTCCCGACGGGCCTCCTCCGGACAGCCTCGTGGGCCCCCCTGTCAGTCGCGCGTGAGAGTGGGAGAGAGATGGAGAGTGGGGGTGAGAGAGACGGCGATAGACTAATTTTCTGCGATCGCGTGAGGAATTGAGTCGCCGAAACGGTCTGCAGACCGTGGCAGAGAGAGAGAGAGAGAGAGAGAGAGAGAGAGAGAGAGTGTATGCCGCAAAAGAACAAAGAAACGGAGGGGGAATATGTGGGGCAGTTGGGCGGTGGAGGGTGAGGGGCGTTGCTGCGGGGTGGAAGAGAAGCTCAATAGTGCTTGCCTCACGCAGGTTATGCCGTCACAACAGCTTGTTGAAGAGCCAAACGCCCCTGTCACGATAATCTCAATTTTCAATTATGTGTTTCCGTTATGTTTTGTTAGATAATTAGATGAAATTGAGTCGCTGTTCCGCCCGGCTGACGCTCCTCTCGTCTCGTTCGTTTTCCAGGTGCGGGGAGCGTTCTTCTCGCTCGGCGCGTCTCCTCCTGCGATGCGCAGCTAGCGGCCGACGACAGCCCGCCACGCCCGGCCACGCCTCCCACGAGCCGTTGCACAAGTACGTTGGGGGAGAACGCATCGCGCGCAGACTGTCGCCGAAATGAGTTTTGCCGCTCGGGAGGGTCGGCGCCGCCGGGGCGCCACGGCGCCTGTAGCGGCACGGCGCCTGTAGCGGCACCGGAGTGTAATGCAATAATGAGAGATTAATCCCCGCAGCGCGACAACGAGGTTAGGTGTCCCCCGGCGCGCCGCGCCACGCGCCGCCTCGCCACGCGCAGCAGCCACGGTCAGGGGAAAAACTAACAACAAAGTTAGTCCGCGCTGGTCGTCTTTGCTCGTAACACACGGATCTTTATATCCTTAGGCGAGGAAAAAGTTGAGGCGCACGCGGAAAAAAACATACACCGCCAGTTGCGCTTATATATTTTAACACTACAAGGAAACTTTCTTATCTCATGTGTTGTTGCCCGACACGGCCGCCGCGCGCGGCCAGTTTTGAAGCGGTTCGACAGCCTATCTCTCCGTCGCCGGCGTCGTTCGCGCGCCGTACGATTGCCTTTGGGCAGGTCGGAAACACACTGCCACAATAACTGCACGCTTCATTTTGCAGCTCAGAACATATGTGCCAGTTTCGTAATTTTTTTTAACATTTTGGTATTGGATTCGGTATAATGAAACGATCCAGCAATTTGCCTCAGGATAAGACAGCTTCCTCAGCTTTACCGAAATCACTTTAATTGTTTGGCGCATTAGGACAAGTAAATTTACTCGATTCCAGGACGGGCTTGTGCGTGGTTATCCTTGGCTGACCCACTGGCGCTACGCGCGCGCGGCGATACGGACGTCCCGGATGTGACGCGTGATTGGACACTCTCGCAAAGTGAAACATTCGCGTGTAGGGCCGTGCTGTCGGATAGGCGAGCAACAAGCTCCGCTTTCTCGCCCGCCCACCCGCCTCGAACCAAATCGCGCAAATGGAGCAAAGTGGGTGCCACCCAGCAACCTCTGCATTGATAACATTTTTACGACCGCGACGAGTGATAATCTTTACGAGCGTGTGTTCGACAGCTGATTGAAAAGATTTTTTTGTTTTTGTTTTTTATTTTTCTTGGCATGTTGGTTTGCAATCGAATGCAGGTACTTTTCCGCGCGCTCGTGTTTTTTGACGCAGAGAGCTTTCCGCTGAAGGGTTTGCCCTCGTCGGCCCTCGGGGCCTGCCTCTCTTCGCTTCGCGCTCCTTTTTTCGCACATTCCCCCGCCCGCACCCCTCCCGGCACATCGTACAAGCAGAGCACACCATACGGACTGGCCCCGCGCCACGCCGCTCTGCGCCACGCAGCCCGAGCGGAAGGCTATTGATTCGGTCAGCCTTCACATAAACGCCTTAGATCGTTTGGGCGGCCGGGCCGGGGCCAGTGCGACCGGCATTGCATGCCCAGGGGCAGCTCGGGCGACGCCTAGGACGGCCAGAGGGACATCTCTGATCCTCCTGGCGGGCTCGGGACCCACCCCATCTACGGTTCGATGGTGTTTGAGGAGCGTATGACGAGTAAAAATATATCTCCCTCGCCTGAAAGTGACCTTACCGTGCGTGGCTATATTTTTGGATTCCCAACTCGTCCTTCTGCCCCCTTATGCAGATGGTAACTTTCATCGTTTGGGAAATTCTTTCTCGAATATCTGCGCCGTTTCCCTGGAAGGCCCCGAAAAAAGGTCCCTGCGTCCGCCATGCCACATGTGTGGCTAGGGCGGGAGGGCGAGGGCTGCGGAGAGGGGGAGGGAGCAGGCATCAAGACGACAGCAATCACATCGCCTGGTCCTCGTAGCCGAAAGGCCACTGTGGCCAACTTTTCGCCAAGTTGGTAGCGCCGACGGTCTACCGGCGCAAGGCAAGAGGTGTGTCTGGGCCGGCCTGGCTTTGCGGGAGCGGACTAGCAGTAGTAGTGGTTAGTTCGTGGCGCTTGTAGCCGTGTCGTTGCTCGAAGTTGAAGGTCGTCGGCGACGACGGTCTTTCTCGTCCCCGAGTCCTTCGAGTCGTCGTGTCCTCGAAACTGTGCGCTGTCGGACTGTTGGTGTGTTGGTTGGGGCCGGCGTTGTCGTTTCGGAAAAGTAAAACCTCTTGAGGAATGCAGGAAATAAGCTACAGTACGCTTTACGTGTGACCAAAAAACTTTCCCTTAGCGGCCTTCTCCTTCGCATTCTTCGTATATCCGCAACAAGTGTGGTTACTTTCATGCCAGAGGGAGAGATGTTTATGCGTCTTTCGTTGTCAAACTTTCAGCATCATTAACCGGTCCGCTCGCCATATAAAAGCGCCAGAGGGCAGTTGCAGTATGCCCTGGCCTTTTCCTTTCGTTATGCATACTTCAAGCCGTTTCAAAGTTTGTGCGTTACGATACGGGGCGCACACGCACGCACGCTCGCCCACCTCGACCCTGTCGTCCACCCGCGCTCGTGTCCTGCGACCGCGTCCTGCTCTGCGCCCGAGATGCGGCCGGTGGCAGAGCAGGATAATGTCTGTTTACTCTGGGCGCCAGATCGGATCATCCCGCGGCCCGCCCCGTCGTCCGGCCCAGCTGTACGAGGGCTTCCCTCGTCCCTGCCACCGTGCCGCTGCACCGCCGAGGCAGGAGGAGCCGATTGGATTACGGCCAGCAGCGGCAGCAGCAGTTTCCCAGAGTAAAGAGAGCGAGGCGAAAGAAAACCCCCCGCGAGTGTCGGCCAGCCCTCCCTGCTCCGCGGCCGCGCGTTGGCCCCCGGGGTCCTCGGCGATCACCATCCCCAGCCCCC
>NW_026267212.1:753044-773983 GCF_000697945.3 Frankliniella occidentalis | reverse complement strand
CTCTCCCTCTCTCTCTGCCTCTCTTTCTGTCTCCCTCGCCCCTCCCTCGCTCTCCTGTCCCTCCTCTTGCCTGTCATTCCGTCTGCCCATCCGTCTGTCGACGCCTGTGTTTGTCTGCCTGGTCCGGCCATGTCCTGATCCGTCGCTCCCACCAGGTTGCTCTCCTCCCTCCCGCTCCCGGCTGTCTTGGCGCTGGTGGACACAGAAACACGCGGGCGATTCCCGCCCCTGCTCTCCGCTTCCTTTTTGCTCCCTCTCCCGCTTCCTCTCACTCTCTAGGCGTCTCTTTCACTCTCCTCCATCTCTCTTTCGCGTACAAATAGCCGTCGATTCTTCATGCAATCGGGCTGAACGGAATAAAGGACCGGCCATCGGGCTGATCTGACAGATAAAGAAACGCATGAATGCGGCTGTTTTTCGTCATCCGTCTCTTTTTTCACCCCCACCAACATCATACCGCGAAACCCTCAGTCTGAGTGGGACCAGCCCCCACCCACTCTATTCCACCCTCACTGCTACCTTAGCCTGCCTCATGCCCCACCCGCACCCCTTCCCGCTCGGTATTGACACGAGTCTCAATAAATTGAAATAGGGGCGAGGCTGGCGAAAGCTAGGTGGAGCAGAATTAATTTTGAGGTGTCTGGCCGCAGTGGGTCTGCAGCCCCCGCTAAACGAGCCAGTGCCCCGATCTGGCATTCCCTTTGCCTGGCCGAGGTCTCGGGTCTTCTCCGATCCAACGGCGCGCTCTGCTGCCCGCCCTCCTAGGGCCGGGCCTTGGACATCGGTTTGTCTCTATTTGCCCTTGCCCTTTCTTCGGTTCGACCCGCTCGGGCGCTTGGGTCAGAATAAACGCACGGCTTTTCCGAACCCGGTCTACTCTATTCTCTCTATTCAACTACCCCCCTCCCGCCACCACCCACTTCCCCTCCTGGAGGCCAGCGTCGCGCTCCAAAAATTCCAGCACGGCCATGTTGTTGTTTTACTCTTGTCCGTTTTGTTTCTCGTTTTGGCGACCCCCAGTCAGCCCTGCCTCACTGCTGCCTTTTGGTACGGCCCTCAGTTAGTCCCTCCCGTTCTCTCCCCCCCCCCCCCCCCCCCCCCCCCCCCCCCCCCCCATCTGCTCCCGCCTGCCACTAATTCACCTTCCGTCCTGTCATCCCCCTCGGCAATCATCATCAACATCTTTACCAGCAGCGGCACAACCACCACCACCAACACCACCAGTAGCACAACCACCACCACCGGCACAGCCACCATCGTCACCACGCCCGGCTGCCAGCTCCAGTTCATCCCTTATTTACAGCATCACTCCTCTGCGCTGCGCCGGCCGGTGCTCGCGGAGCCCTGCCGTGCCCCACCTGCCGCCATCTTCTTTTATAGGGCTCCGTTAAGGACTGCGGGGCTCGACCTATTACGCGGCCACTCGTCGCCCCTTCTGCCGAGTGTAGTGCAGCCCGAGTGCGCTGCTAGCACCTTGAATTTTGGTGCGTTGCGGTGCGGAGGATGATCATGTCTTTCTCGGTGGTGCGCGTTACGCTTGGCCAACGGCAAAAACCAGGGTTGCCGGAATTCGATTTTTTTTGTTTCGTTTGGAGGGGGCGGCCAGAACCGACAGGGCCCGTGCTTGTGTAGTGTGATTTTCTTTTACACCTGTCAGTACACAGTACATTCACTGTTCGAAAAACCTACAGGAATTAATCTACGGTGCGCCCTATCAATTTGTAATCAGGTCAGCCACTGTATTTTGGATTACAGTTCACTCATGTCAGAACAAGGATGTACCGCACCTTCGCAAACCGCCTTTTTGTTTTTAGACACTGAAGTACGGTCCATATCTTTTCGGTCTGGCCCGTACATAAATTATACAGGACAGAGACAAACCGTTGACAAACCGTATCAGGGCCTAGCTGACCGTACTTCCTTACAACATTTTTAACAGTGTTCCTGCTGCTTCGCTGTTCCGTAAAAAACTTGCTACCGACCGCTTTTTTCACCAGTAATACAAAATAGTTCCTTTTTTGCGTTACTTATTTTTATTTCTTTCACCAGAAAATTACTTACAAAAATTATAGACAGTGAAAAACAAATCGTTCTCCTGTTGCGTAAAAACGGAGGTATACACTATAAGAAATATAGGTCCGTCTCCCCGACCCCGTCACCCCCTTTCGGCGCCCCTGGCACGGACCCAATGTGGCGGCTGGGGGACCATGGTCCCCGCTTTGCCGGGTGCACCAAAACCAGGACCAGGCCAGTACCGCCGCCACTCTCGATGTGGTAACCCCTATCCGACGGAGCTTTGATGGGGCTTGGTGGGCAACGAGCGAGTGCGAGAACGAGGATAGTGTGAGCGAGAGACGACGCGCACTCTCGCTCTCTATCACACCCTACACTTAGTCTCTCTTTCGTCTCTCTCTCTCTCGCTTTCCCTCTCGCTCTCCCTCTCCCTCGCTCCCTTGCTCGCGCTTGTGTGTGCGTGAGTGGTTAGAGGCGGGTGTTTGGGATTGGCTGCAAGACGCTCCCATCCGCAAAATCACAGCAGTACTACAACTTGTGTCGGTTCGGAGCGAGCGGGAGGAGGAGGAGGAGGAGATGGGGAAGTTAGGCGCGGAGCGCTCCCGAAGGGTTCGGCGGACCGTGTGCGTTGTCAAGTGGCCGGTCCTTGGAGGTAGGCAGCCTACCCTACGGGCCCAACCCCCCGCTGCGCCCCGCAGCCCGCAGCCCGCGGCGGAGGACAAAGAGAGCGTAGGGAATCAGGCTCGCTGCCCGGGGGGGCCGACCGCCGCACAGCCCGTCGGGCGATACTCGCCACAGCGCGGGAAGTTTTCTAATTCGCGGAGTTCTGCGACAACCTCCCTCCTCCGCCCTCTCCCCCACATTCCTTGCTCCCCCCTCCCTTCTCGCTCCTCTCCTTCTTGACGGCCGCGGCGGGTGGCGCGCGGTGATTCCCGCTCGCAATGTATTTAGTGTCTGCGGCCGGCCGCGTGAAAATGACCCCCACCCTCTTTCCTCTTTCCACCACCACCACCCACACTCTTCTAAACAGAGAGTAACAGAAGCAGAAAAAAAATATACGCAAAGAGGCCGCATGCTGGAATTGGATGAGACGCCCTCTGCCTTGTGCCCTTTTGGTCTTCACAGGGATATCAGCGTCCTCCCCTCTGCCTCCACAACCTCTCGCTACCCCCGCCCTTCCCCCTCTCTTCCCCCCTTCCCCCGCGCCAAAAAAAAAAAGGAGCACAAAATGAAGATGAGGGGAATGCTTGACGTGCTCCATGGAGAGGTGTCCGTCGGGGTGTGCGTAGAGGGGAGTGCGTTGCTCTCATTATGGGCCGACGGGCCGGGCTGCTGGAGTACTCGGGGCGGGGTGGGGCGGGGCGGGGTGGGGCGAGTGGAGACGGGACACGGTCCTTGCCGTTCTGCGGTAACGAGGCGTGGTGCTTCGAACTGATAATCACCCGAATCACCCCTCAGTGCGCTTATGGCCTTTTCTCTGGTGTCCTCCTTCCTGGTTCGCGTCCTACCCTTCACCCTTTTCCCCGCCTGGGGTTCGTGGAATCAAACAAATCGCCCTATTTGGATGCGGTTCGGCCCAAACTCCCTCCTCCCCCCATATACTGCTTTGCGAAACACGGAGTGTGCCTCTGTTTGGCCCCCATTAATTAATGCCAATACAAGCCGATCTGAAACCGTATAGCCTCCCGCCGCCGTGCGGCCGCGGGCGCGCGCCTGGGTGCCGATCAAGTAACTGATTCCGAAACGGTTTGCCAAATTAAATGAGCGGCGTGCGATTGGCGTCAGGTAAACGTGGCAAATTGGGATGCAGCCCTTTGATGATCGTCGATATATGGTGGCACCGCTGGCAAATGTTGGATCTTTCATCTGCTGTGAATATAGGGAGGAGCGCGGTCCTGTGCGCTCGCTCGTCGTATAGCAGGGCCCCTCTCTTTCCGTCCTCTCCCTTTCCTCCAGCTGCCCTAGAGACGCCCTACTCTCGTAGGCTCCGGCGCGCAATACGATGTCTTTCATTTCTCGACTACTTGTGCGTTTTATGGGTCCCCACTTTGCCGCTGCCTTTTAGCAGCAGGGTAAGGCCCTGCCCTCCACCCCGTGCACATTAAACGGATATGTGAGGAATGCTTTTATATCGCTTCCTATTTATTTTACAGCACATTTTCGGCGCATTTGCATTTTAATTGTCGCGGCTGTGGGGTTTTATGTGTATTTGTCTGCGGGCAGGCCTGTAGGGGCGCTCGTCTCAAGAGAGGGAAGAGATTCGCGCAGGGCATCGTTACTAATGAATATTTCCTTACTCACTTTGAAAAATATCGTCGTAAATTTACACAATTTTTGTTAACTCGAATTATAATTTAAGTTGTTAATTTACGAGAGCAGATTTTTTACTCGCCAATTGAATTTAAGTCGATTCGTACTGCATGTATTTTTACGATCTCAAATTGTAATTTTACAACTAGCGTCAAGGAAAATTTTCCTGTAAACCTACCTATATTATTTTTCACAGTTCTTAGCGGTATATGAGTTACACTTCACCACGTGTGTTTAAAAAACACACACGCAAAAATTCACATCCTTGGTTATGAAACGTTACCGAGAATGATTAGAAACTTGAGATTAAAGCACTTTTCGAGATTAGAGCACCTTAAAATCAGTTAAAACGCCGAGTAAAACGTTTGGCATTTCGCCATTACGTCATAGTTTAGTCCGAGTCACGTTAAGTGCGAGATGAGCGCTCTGTCGCTGCTCCGTCTCCGGCTCTGAGCCTGACTAGAATCATTCCCTCTTGATGAGGACAGGGCGAGACGGGGATTGTTCTTCCAACACCGCTGCGCTGAGCTCAGCTTTCCCGCCATGTTCTACATTTCTCACCTCTTTTCGCGAGAGGATTTTAGTGAGAGAGGATGGAAGGGGATGCAATGACGGTGGCGCCTCTCTTCATGGCTCCCTTAAAAAAATAAAAACGAGAATGCGTCGGGTCCTTGTAAAAGAGAAAATACGATAATACGGATTGCACTTTCACCCCCAGCACTGTCATTTGGTGGAGCTGGCATGCTGGCAGGGATGGGGATAGAGAGAGGGTCTGTTGTAGATGGCAAACAAGGAGGAAAGGTAGAGAAATAGGATTCGCGTCCTCGTCACGAGTTGCCCCTTAATTCATTTGGACACTAAAGGGTCACTCCACTCCCACCAAGGTCACTCCAGGGACGAGCCGGTTGGGAGGCCGTCTGATGGACAATACTTTAGCCGTGGGACAATTTGCAAGTTGGGCTTGTGGACTGAAAGGGGGCGAAGCAGAAACGATTGTGTGCAGATCGGGCAGAGTAAGTATGTCGTCGGGATTCGCGAAACAAAAGAGACGAGCTCTGCAGCCGCTTTCATTACCCCCCCTCCCCCCACCTTTTTTCCTCCTCTCCTCATCTCCCTTTCTGCGCCCCCTCAACTGTGTCTGTCTCACCGTGCTTTTATTCGGCGACGCCGCATCGTCCCTTTTCCTTTTCTTTTTTTTAACAGCAACAACAAACCTCAACGACATCAACAACCGCCCCTCCTGCGAGGCGTGTATAACAGCGTAAACGTTCCATTTCCAAACGTGTTGAGGCGCACAGTTTGCGTCGGCGTATAGCGCTCTATATAGTCGTCTCGTCCCCCGCAGCAGCAGCAGCAGCAGCTGCTCAATTCTCAAAGACAACAGACCGCATGGTAGGTTGGCAGCGAAGATAACCGCCTGCTCCATCTCCCCCCTCCCCCCAATCCTGCTGCTCCGCTACTTCTGGTCGGATTGTGGCTGCGAACACGTGCCCAGAGCGGCCCGGAGCGGCCCGGAGGGCAGGGCCCATGCCATATCAAGCTAAGCCACGCTCTCGCGAGAGCGGGCCGCTTTGGCCAAGGCGGCCCGCTCTCGGCGCTCGATGGTGGAGGGGGTTAGCCGAAGCTGGAGCCGAAGCTGGAGCCGATGTCGGAACCGGGCCGAGCTGGACCGATCAAACACACAAGTGCTCAAACGTGACATTTTTCGGTTCATTCAATTTCAATGGTAACTCGTCGTGTTGATTTGAACTGAAAGAATCATTTTCTAAAGATTCGTTGAAACATTCTTACATGAAATGCAGCACTCCGAATGTTAGACCCTTATCGGCTCTTCTGAACTGCTTTCCACTTTCTTAAGTTGGTCAACTCGTTTAGAACGGTAAAAGAAGACTTGCAGCGCTGTTTGAATGTTGGCGTCGACGTTGGCCTAACACGTTTGCTCGTTGGTGTTGGTCGGTACGGACTTTTGTGGACTTTTGACGGAGTTTTGTGGAGTATTCTGGGTAAGTTCCATATTTCAAGTAACTAAACTAAAATAATTTAATGTTTTCCATTTATTTGCGTGATTATTTTAACGGTCGAGAACGAGTCGTTGCTGTGAAGGGAGAGATATTCGTTGATCAGGGTTCTGGCCTATGGCCTGTTCCTGGCGTAGCCACTTGATCCTTGGTTCTAACGATATTTTAGACGCATTCAATATTGTTAATTCCTAATACACTTTTGTTTCTTATACCAGTGCGATCGCGACGATGGATTCTCTCCCAGGGCCGAGCTCTGCTGTAGCAGAGAGTAATAGTGGTATGTGCAAACCATAGTTAAAAAAGTGGACAAGTTCCTCAAAATAACGGTTTCTAATCCACTCTACTTTCAAATTGTTCCATGAATTCATCTCATGTTATTAAACGCCAGCAATGTTCAAGAAAATAAAATTAATTTCACTTGTTTTTGAGAATTTATTACATTTTTACTGATCTTTTTAAAAAAAAGTGTTTTCTGGGTATTATGGTTACAATTTGCAATTTTGATGTTTCAACACATTGCAGATGAATTTTTTCAAGTGAAAACAAGCGATATTTTTGTTTAAACTGAAAACTATACTTGAAAGTATGATAAATTGTTCCTATTTTTTTATACAGGCCTCTCTGTGGTGCCCTTCACCATACAGGAAGGAGACAACATCTACCAAGGCCATATTGATTTACAAAGCCTGCTACAGATGGAATCAGACAACGGCTTTCGACAGATTATTCTAGACAATTTGAAGGCAGTTGGAGTTCAGCCATCAAAGGGTAATGCTATGAAACCATTAAATTCTAATTTTATGGTGCTGCTTTTGCATTGATATTGGCATTTATCCCATTAGCTGGAAGTCTCCAGGAAGCAGCAAGTCAGTCTGCAGTCAGAGCTTTTAAAATGATTCCCACTCCCAACCCAATCAGTCGGCCTTGTAAGTTGATTTGTCTTTACTCTCAAAGGCTCATAGGCTTAGTAATTGCTACTACCTACTAAAAATACATAGCAAAGAATTGAACCTTTCCCTTTTCTGAATAATTCCACAGCTCTAGCTCAAGGTAAATATGGAGCGGTGTGGGATAGTGAGTCAACTAGAGCAATGCTAGAACGTTGCCTTGCACACAAGAAGGCATTTTATAAGAAACGAACAGTTGAAGACAAAGTTTGGGCATCCATATCTGACGAAGTTTTTGCAATCAATGAGAAAATGGACTACAATGGAGAACAATGCAGAGAGAAAATGAGGAATCTAAAAAGGGCTCATAAAGAGTTTAATTCAGGCAAACAAAAATATTTTGAGTTTTGCGACCTCATGGTAGCTATTTTTGACACACCAATTGGTAAGGAAGTTAAATTAGAATATCTTCTTGATTCTTAAAGAAATATTCATAGTACTTTTGCATCGCAATTTATTTTTTAAAACTTTTTATGACAGAAGAGCAAGCAGCTATGCAGTTAGATCGAGTCACTGATTTTGCATTAGTAGGAAATAGCAGCATATCCTTTACAGAATCAGGACCTAGCATGACATCCTTTGTACAAGAAAGTAGTACATCCTGCAGTGACCACGTTCAGTCTCTAGATCTAGAAGCAGATTTGCAGAGTTTTCCCGACACTGATCAGTTGGGTAATGATACACCTACACCTACACCAACAATGCACTCGGAAACCATGGGTGAGTTCAGGTTTGAAAGTAGTGTGTGGTTTTATCTCATACAAGTTTTGCAACCGTTTTTTTTCCTTGAATTTGTTACTAATATACAACTGCTTTTAACTTTTTAAATTACCTTTCTTTTTCAATTTTAAGAAATGTCACTTACTGAGAAATCATGTCAAAGTGGAGGGCCAATTAATTCTCAATCCGATACTATGAGTGGGCCTGAAAACAAAAAATCTGGTTAGTTTTATATTTTATTTGGTTATGCTAATACTTAATTTATCTTAAGGTTTAGTTTCTAATTTTACTGTCATTTGCAGGAACAGATAAGCCAGTCCAAGCAGTACCTGCTGCTATAAGATTGAAAAAGATTGGCGCTGGTGGAAGTGCTGGCAACTGGGACAAAGATTCAACTTTGGCTGTAGTACAGGCCTTCCTACAGAGAAAACAAGAAGTGCAGCGGATAGAAAATATCCCACAGCGTGTTTTCAAAGACATTAGTGATGAGCTTAAATCAAAAGGGTTTAATATGAATCCAAGTGTTTGCAGAGACAAATTCACCCAAATGAATGATTTTTTCACTGGTGTGCTACCCTCAGGTGGTTTCATGTCAGGCTTTAAATGGCCACATTATGATAATTTTTGTGAGCTTCATGACATCCCCTTTGATTTCATAATTCCTGTCAATCAAGAGTCACTCGCATATGAGCCTGCCGGTAAGCTTATTGTTCTTAAGTTTTTAACTAGGAAAGTACATTGTTCGCTGCAGCAAAGCTTCTTTACTAAAATTATTTATTTATTCCTCTCACTAGGAAATGTAATTTGGACCGAACCAGCAGTATTCCTGTTACTAAGTGAATACCATGCAAAGAAAAATCAATTTGACAATACCAAATCTCCAATTAGGCACCAACTGCTCTTCAATGAAATTTCAGACACCATGAATAATTTTTTAATACCTGTATCAACTAAGCAGTGCCTTGACCAGATGAATGTTTTAAAAATTAAATTCAGACAAGAATATGACAGGCTTAATGTCAGGAACACAGGCCAGCCTCCAACAACTTGGCCCTACTATGATAAAATGCTTGAAATATTCCAGGGTTGTGCCAGCTTGGATGCTCCCTTTTTACTATCTGCGGGAAAAGGGCTGTTCTACTCTGTAAAAGGGAAACAAAACACAAGCAGTTCTAGTGGAACCAGGACTCGCCCAAAAGAAGCAAAGGAAAGTGGAGTTACACCCAAGAAGCCATTGACTGCTCAGCAATATAGAGAAATGATTGTGGTACAAAGATCAACTGCCACTGATGAGTTAAAGCTACTGAGAGAAGGCCTTGAAAGAAGAAGTGTTGAGAGATCAGCAGAAATGAAAAATCTCACGGAAGTTTTGAGGGATTATGTAAACAAGCAGCAGCAGTAATACTATTTAGATTACATCTCAAATTTTTGTTTGAAACTGGAGCAAGGGAATTTTTTTAATTATCTAGTGATAAATCTAGTCAAAGAATGTTATTTTCTTCATTATTCTATTATCTGCTCAACATTGTGATATACATTTTTATTTATGTTGTATTTATCTTTTGTTAAATTGCCAAAAAAAAATTTAAGGTAATATTTTGAACTGGAGGCGAAGGCTAGTCTTTCAGTGGAAAGTGGATTAACTTATCAATCACCAAGTCCGGCAAAACAAGAAATTTTAATTTCAAATATCAATACTTAATTTTCTAACATACACATTTGGTAAATCTTTATGCCATATGCCAATCTACTGTTCTGTATTTGGAATATTCAATTATAATTTCATTTGTTGTGCTGTCAAAGCCCTTTGTGATACCCAAGGAACATTAAAACCCTTGTACATGCGCCCAGCAGCTCTTCTCTTGGACAAACCTTTACCTACTGAACAACAACACCCAATATCAAAAAATATTTGATAAGGTAAAACATACCGATTATTTTCAAAAAATATATTATGGAGCATATTTGCCTGAGTGAAAACTTAATTAAAAATATAATGCTCTGCATTAATACTAAGATTCATTTCAGTTTTATGTTATGATCTGCTTAAACAACAATAAATAAGAAAACAGAGTTGGGAACTGTAAGCTCCACTTAAAATAACTGAATCAAAAGATAAAGTCAAGAGGGAAAAAAATCCTAAAAAACCCTGTGCAGTAATGAATAAATAAGGAACAAAGCAATAAACATAAGATTCTTACTGTATTAATTGTAGACTACACGTAATCATTAAAATTAAGTTTAAAACATAAATAGACTATAAATGAAGTTTAGCAAGGTGCTTTGAATGTGAGTTTGCAATCACAGATTTGACTAGCAAACGTTTTCTACAGCAGAATAATAATATGATAGAGCAAATTAATTACAAGTTTCCCAGTATTTCCATGAGAAAATTTCGTTTTTCGACACCTCTGGCTTGTGCTGCTTGCTCTTCATCATTGATGTCTTCAAGCTCTTCATCAGGCTCATGCACTTCATTTCCCAAAACTTCATTGGCGTGAATGGGCCTCCCAAGCTCTTCATGCTGTATGAACAGAAAAGGAGAAGAGAGAAAATTAATATTACACTTATCAAAAATTGAGAGAGTAAGTGTATTATTCTATCCCCTTACATCTAACATATCCTCTCCTCCAAGAATAATGAAGTTGTGTAGCACAAACGATGCAGTGATGTGATCCACAACAATTGCTTGGTTTCTGGCATGGAGGAATTTTAGCCTACGCCACTTTCCTTTTGCTCGTCCAAAGGCATTCTCAACTCTCACTCTGGACTGAGACAATCTGCGATTAAAATTCCTCTGCTCTGCATTCAGATGCCCATTGTTGGGAAAGGGTATCATCATCTGAAAGTTGAAAAATACCACAATTGTTAACAAATAGAGTCACATAATAATTATTGAAAACAAATTGTAAGCAAGAAGACTATAGGTACTTACAAAATCAGTGAGTGTGTATGCGCCATCACCTACAAGGTGCTCATCTGCAGTCAAACGAGTACCTTCGACCAAATCATGGTGCAGGATGCTTCTTCTAAAAACACGAGCATCGTGCATGCTACCTACTTCACCAACTACTAGATCTCGTACTAAGAGGGTGTTGTCGACCACAGCCTGCACATTAATACTGTAAGATCTGTTACGGTTTTTGTATGAGGCAGCACCCAGCACTGGAGCAGTAATGTATACATGCGTTCCATCAATACACCCAACTACACCAGGAAATCCTGTGGCTTCATGGAATGCATTCCTTATTGTTACCCTCTCTTCTGCTGTTGGCCAAGTGATGTACCTATCTGCCAATTCACGCAGAGACAGAATTATATAAGAGTAAAAGTAATATAATGTTCCGGGCGTTACTCCAAACTGCAGTGCAACACTCCTGAAGCTATCTGGTGTCGCAAGGAGCCACACAACCATCAACATTATATCTGGGATGGGTGTACGTTCCCTGATTAGCCTTCTTTTGAGGATAAGGTGTTCTCTTATAACTGTACACAATCTCTATGCAACAAGTAAGGAAAAAAACAAACATCAAACAATTTAATTATATTGCACCGCAAATGAATAGCTGACCAAAGAATGTTAGTTGAAACCTCACTTCAAATGTAGCCCTTGACATGCGGAAATGCAACTTAAAACAAGGATCGGGCATCAAATGAAACTCATTTATGTCAGTGGTAATTTTAACCCAAGAGGCGCCACCTGCAACAAAAGAAATGTCAGTACATGAGAAAAAAGCAACAAAGAGAAACAGGCAACTACACAGTGAAACATACCTAACCCTTCACCCTCCTCCAACTCCATCAACTCAGCTGCAGCTATCTCTGCTGCTGCGATCGCAAGTCTCTCTTCTTCCTCTTCCTCTTCTTCCATCAAAGCCGCAGCTGCGGCGGCTACTTGCAACACGATATTTGCGTCCATTGTTTAACTGTATTCTGAATTCACAGCGAAAGAAGTACACTACGCGTTTTGTTATTGTTGTTGTCGTCTGCCTATTGTGGTCTCGCTCGCTTGTTTGCCTCTGTCGTCGGGTTGTCAGTTCGGGGGTCGCTCGGCTCCCGCTTCGACTCCTTCGGCAGACTTCGGTTACCCCGGTTACCCCAACGAGCGCCGAGAGCGGGCCGCCCTGGCCAAGGCGGCCCGCTCTCGCGAGAGCGTGGCTTAGCTTGATATGGCACCAGAGCTTGTGTTCCACCTCCGCCGGAGGGGGTGCTGGAGGCAGGCGGTAGTGGAGCCGCTAGACTCACCCCCCCCCCCTCCCGGTTCTTCGGATAGACATCCTCTGGGTGTGTGCAGTGCACCTCCCCCTTACCCGCGGCGACGTGGAGGAAACTACCAGTCGCGGCAAGGAGGAAAGCGAAAACAAAAGGCGGAGCAGGAGACGGTGGCACAAGTGACAGCAGCAGCAGGAGGAGGAGCAGCAGCAGCCGCCGCCCGGCTGGCCTAGTTATTTCAATCAATCAGACTGGGGCTTACAGCGCGCCGCTGTCAACACTCGGAGAGCGACGCGCGTCAATACCGGCTGGGCGGGCGCGGGCCAAAGGGAGGCCGGCGGGGTCTGGGCTGGGTAGGGCCGGGGGCCAGCAGCTCGGAGGAGGAGCTGCTGCTCCGGCTCGGGAAGAAAGGGAAAGCAATTAATTGTTAATCACTGTAGTTATACGACTGGCACCCACCCACCCCACACCCGCTCTCTGGCCGTAATTTGCGTCAGCTCTCGTCTTCTGCCCGTCCGCCTTCGCGCGCCCTGACGGTCGGTCTATATGCACATTTCTTGACCACGCTATGTATTTGTTTGTTCTTGCGAGCCTCATGGGGCGTTGCGGGTGCGGTGCTGCTGGGCCTGCTGGGTGCTGGGCCTGCTGGGCGGGCGCCTCGGGGTGCGCGCGGGACCTGTTGCCGGCCCGTGGCGTGGCGCCCGTGGTGTGCAGTGCCAGAGGGAGGCGCTGCTGCTGTTGCTGCTGTTGCTGCTGTTGTTTTCAACTCGGTGGCTGCGGCAGACGATGGCGTTGCGGCGGGCTGCTGCTGAAGCGGCTGAAGGCGGCGCGCGCTGTCATCGTGTGCGCCCGCCGCCGAGCCTGCCTCGCGCCGCTCCGCACCACCGTCGCTGCCTTATTTTCCCCTGCTCCTCGCGTTTATTTCCCTCGTTTTCACCGCCACGCCGCCGCCGTGTTTTCCTTCTCCGCCGCGATATGTTTGGCGCGGGGAATAATATTATCATCGCGGTGGAAACAGAAACACGCGCCGCCTCCTCCTGCGACGCGCCCTCCGCGCCCCGCACCACCGCCCCATCCTCAGCCCCCCTCATTCTGGTTGCCGTAAATCAAATTAGCAGGGGGAGGGCTCGTTGAAAAGGGAGGAGAAAATCACAGGGGGACTCGGCCACTTATTTCCCCTCCGGGCATTAATGTTTTGTCCCCCCCCCCCCATCACCCCCACGTCTCCTCGGCCTCGGCCCTTCCGCGGATAGCAAAGTTCCGCTGAAATCCATTATCACTTGCGCGTCAAACGCACACACCGGTCTAGAATCCTCTCGAACCCTTAACGGTGTCCCGCCGCGCAGCCCCGAGCTGCTCTGCGTTAGATATTCCTCTATTGTTGGCCTAGCCTATGCAAAGGCAGGTCATCAGGGACTCAAACAGCGACCTTTGCTTGTACCGTTTGCACCCGGCAAGTCACACCCGTGGGCGTGCCCCGCCCGGCCCTGCCCCGCCTCTCCTCCCACATCTGCCCCCACCCCCTGCACGACCCCCAGCCGCTTCCTGACCCCTCCCGGGGGCTCCGGAGGGCTCGGCACGGCGGCGGCTCGTCCGCCCGGTAGCGCTCCCCTCCCTCCTCGTCCTCCCACGCCCAACCAATGTCGTAAACCCTACTGAGCACAATCAGTGTCCCCTCATTTCTTGCCTCTGAACTCGCTGTTTGGATCCCCTTTGAAATGTGTCGCAGCAGTGGACCGCCCCGTCCTGCCCCGCCTAAAATAATGCCTATGTAGCCGAACGTTCGATGTATGCCGATAAAATAGTGAATGATATCAAACTGCCTCGAAACTAAAATTTTCGAGAAGAAAGTAAAAACCGAATGGTCGAACCCGTTCACATGCCATGCCTATTCATAATATCCTCGTTAATATCATAGGGGCTCGGCGCCTGCGAGACTCAGGGTAGGCCACTCTGCAATACGCCCACGCACTGTAGGCAAGATGTTGCCTGCCTACCAGGCGCCTTGCCAACTTGCAGCTGCTGAGCTCTTGGCTGTTTTTTAACGGCGAAAGGTGGACACACTTTTTTTATGAGTTGGTTGTAGGTTTTATAAAAGACTCCAACCCTTTTGTTATGATCCCGCGCCTCTGAGGTGGGCAACCCACCTGGCGGCGATCCCCCCGAGACGCACTAGCCCGTCTGCCTACCCAAACCACCCTCGCACTCCCTAGTGACTGTGCGCGCCAACATACACACACGCGCAAACACGCACACACGCACACGTGCACCTAAAACGCACGCACACACACCGCCCAAACGCACACAAAAAAGCTAATGACCAAACTGCCCGGAACACTCCACGAGTCGCTCAATCACAGACAGACTCCTCCCCATGCTAATAGGGGTTGCTACCCCCACCCCCTGGGCCCGCCCGTTCTGTCCCCTAGTCGCTCCCTCTCTTCCTGCTCTGTCGGTTTCGTCCACTTACTCTGCCAAACACGTCGGGCCGAGGAAGAAAAATATTTCCAATTTTGCAACAGGTCTGGGCGGCATGATTGCCGATTGCCAACGCTGCTAGATTGAAAGACTGTCATTAAAGTTGAACCAATCAAAAGCCTCCTCTCCGCCCCCTCTCGAACGGATCTATCAGCGGAACGCCAGAGCGAGCATCTGAGAGGACTGCGCTTCTTATTAAAATATATTTTGGCAGTGGAGTGCACGACGCAGCAGGGCGCACCACGCCACGCCCCACGCTGGCACCGTTTGTGTGGTGATCATGTGTGAATGTTATGCAGACGGGGTGACTGCCAGGGCCAAACAGTGTCGTCTCTCTCGAAACGTACGAATTACGTTGGCAACACAGATTGTGTTCACGGGAGGTGCGCGGCGACAACGTAAACCTGCTGCGATTTTCTTTCCAGAGTATAGTTCTGGATGTGTCCGTGGTGCTGACGTTCCCGCGCTGCATTTCATAAATAAGAGGGTCCCCATGGCAACCTGATGCATACGAGACCACCATGTTTGAATTTCCCGCCTGGGCGAGCAAGAGGTGCGCGGCGGCCCGGAAGCGGAAGTGTGTCGCACCCAACCAATGGAGGGAGGAAAAGCGAGGGCCCAGAGGGGTGGGGAGGGGAAGAGGAAGAGCAAAGATGTAACGAGAGCAGTGAGGAGGACATGGAAAGAGAAATGAAGTAGTAAGACAGAATTCGTATACACGGAGGTCATATTCGTTGACTGACCTCTCCCTGACCAGATGCTTACTCATGTTTGTGTGGGTTTTTTCCTGTTGCGCATTTCCTTCCTTTCTAACTGTGAAACTCCCCGCCACCCCTTTGGCCTGCTTCCCTTTCCGTTGACCGCACTGGACCGGGTTGGGTACGCGCCGGGGCCGGATATAGGACCACCTCCCCGCAGGCCGCCTGGCCGCCACCCGGCCCCTTGCCACCGCGCCAGGACCCCTCCAGGACTCCAAAGTACTCCATTCAGAAGCAGAAGTGGGCTGGAGTCGAGGAGGCCCCAGTGAAAAGGAAGCTAGGACGGGGCCCCGGCAGCGAGGACGGCGACAGGGGTTGAGGGGAGGGGGGCATGGACGTTGGGGGGCTTCTCTCTGGGCGCCACCTGCTGGGCCCCGCCGGGTTAAGAACCAAATACCCCTCGACTTTTATTAATTCAGACCCAGAAATGCCGGGTTGGCGTTTGGCTCCTCATATTAACACTTGGAAAGACGTTTGCGTCTATTTTTAAAAAAAATAAAACTCGTACCAACTCTCTGCAAAGGCAGGGCCTTACCTGCTGTACTTTCTCGACCCGACCCACCCCCTCGCCACCCTTACTCGACTCTTGCTGCTGCTGCTGCTGCTGCTACCTACTACTTATCTGCAGCTTTTTTGGCCCACCGTCCAACAAGATTTCTCGAGTTTCTCGAGGCGCTGCTTGGCCCTCGCTCGCATGCCCCGACCACCACTAGTACAGTGCGCGCAGTATGCGCCCCACCCCCGCCGGGAATAGGCCCGGCCGGGGGTCTTGTTGGCATGCGGAACCGTGCGGAACACAGGAGCAAGGCCAGGGCCGGCCGGCGCACAGTGCGGCAGTGACTGACGCTAAACAGCCCGCGCCGACTGAGGTCCTCCCTCAGGCTGCGCGAACACCCCCCGAGCTCCCTGCCGCTCCCCTCCTCCCCGGCGGCGGCTGAGTGAGCCGTGAGCTTTCCCGTGCCTCATCTCTCCCTGCCTGTTTCTCTTTGTGCGTACGACGCTTGTCTGACGCCGCTGCTGCAGCCCCCTCGCTGCGCACGACAGGAGCCGCGCGGGCGCCGTCTTTCCAACGCGTATAATTCTGAGAAAGAAAATCACAAATGATGCTGGTATTGTCATCGTTCCTATGTATACCTTGTCAAGTGAGCGGTGCCTGCCGCCGTCTCTTCTCCCTCTCGCTCGCTCCACGACACTCACCACCACCCTCCGGGTCGCGGAGACGGCCCTATAATTCACGGCGCGCGCCAAAAGTGATTTGCAGCCCGCTCGTACGCTCGCGCCGCCGACAGCGCCGACTTGGCGTACCTGTCAAACACGGCCCGGCCCTACATTACGGCGCACCGCTATACAGTTGCACAACTCGCGGCGACAGCAGCAACGCGGTGCACGTTCTCTCTCGACGCCGCGCCGCCTCGGAACGTTAACACTGTCTTTTTTGACAGAGGCGAAGGGGCGTTTGCGTAGGCGGGGCGTGATGTGATAATAGAGCCGGACAGTGGCCAACTGGGGCGGGATCCAGGCCGGGCTGCGGTGCACCTTGGCACCGGGGAAACCTCACACCTGCAGCTGCCACCTGCCGCTCTCTGACATTTCTCTTCTCTTGTGTTTGCAGGCGCGGCTGGCATGGCGGCATGGGTCTGGTCCCGGCGCTGCTGGGGCCCAGGGCCTTGCGCGCTGCTCGGGGCCGGCGGCGGCGCGGACAGCTAGCTGAGCGGCTCGCCGAGCGGGCTCAAGGGCCAGCGGGATGAAGCCGGGGCCCCTCCTGCTGCTGGTCGCGGCCGTCCTGGCGGGCGCGGCGCGGGCCGCCAGCGCGCCCAGGACGCTCAACCTGGCCCTGATCGCGCCCGGCCAGGGCAACAACGACCGCAACCTGCCGCACATCCTGCCCGCCATGGACCTGGCCATCAGGGCCGTCAGCCACCCCGCCGACGGCATCCTGCCCGGCTGGAGCATCTCGCTGCGGCACCGGGACTCGCAGTGCTCGTCCACGTACGGGCCGCTGGCCGCCTTCGACTTCGTCATGAATAGGACTGTGGGTGAGTACCTACCTAGCCAGCCCGTTCTGGGGCCTAGGGTGTCCGAACGGCGGAGCGAGTCACTTACTCTCGACGTGTGCACTAATGCCTGATTCCTAATGATTCCCATCCATTCCCTTTAAATCCTGACATCACGCTTATTTCGACTTATTCTTTAGTTTTGGCGTTTCCCTGCTAATTTCAGTGGCTTTCTTTGTATGGTTATGATTTCGATCCCGAATGAATCGGAAGCCGCTCACATAATTCCCAAAGAGCCTAACCCCTCGGGGGCGCCCCTATTGTAACCGAGTCCTCGCACCTGAGGAATTCGTCGGGGCGCAGTACTATCGCGGTCCACCCCGCCCCCTCCGTCGCCCGCAACAATGAGGTGACGGATGGACCGGGCCACTCTGCGGGGGACGTGCCTGCGACCTGCGGCCGCCCCTCCTGGGGCTCGGGCTCGCCGGCCCCCGGCTGTCACTCAGCGCCATAGCGAGCGCGTAGAAAAGGGTCGAGGTGAGATGAACTGTCGGCTTTACTTTTTATTTTCATTCGGTTTCTGTTTATTATAATCAAAGTGAAGCACAAATTAGCCCACTATTTTTTCCAATTATTGCGGATTTGTGGTGGCGAACACGTTGCGGTCGCTACGAAAAACTTGCACGCCGAAATATGCAGGGAAATATACATGGACCACCCTGTATATTGTTTACCTTGCAATAATTAATTAGGAAAAGCCCTAAATACCGCCGTGACAGTTTTCATAAGCTCAACCAGTCGCAACTCCGTGAGTTTTTGTTTGTTGTTGTTTTTCTTTTCACCCTCGTTATTTCTTACACCGCATTGACTTAAGTGTATATGCAGCATACCGTGGCATTCATTGTGTTTGAAACATCCCCTTTTGATCTGAAGGCGCGCGTGTCGCAGATGAGTGTGGGGGGCGAGTGCCGCTGCCGCTCATCCCCCTCCTGAAGCACCCTCCCGGCAGCGCCGCGCTGACTTTCCGATGCTAAAAACGCCACTACCGCGCCCCGCCACGCCCCGGCCTTTGTCTGGGGGGTGCGCGGGAGAAGGTTAAAGGTGGCTGAGAGGAGGGGCTCCGGCACATGTGCCCTCGCGCAGTACCAGCGGCGGGGCGACTATTAAGTCGTCGTGATTAAGGCAAACACGTGTGTAATCCGAGCGGTGTAGGCACTTACGTGCCGCCGCGCTCTCTGTGCTCTGTGCCGCCCCGCGGCCAGGCCAGAGGCCCGGCAGCAGGAGCCGGTATCTCACCAGACTGTACACACACATACACCGTTCACTTTCCCTTTCAACCTCACCTCGCCCCTGTACTTTCTACCCCGCTCCCTCCCTCTCCTCTCTCACACACACTCTTGCCTAGACTCTCACCGTCGCTTTCTCTATGTCCCAATCTCGCCCACCTTCCTTGTGTAGTTATTTTAGTTTTAAATTCCATTATCTTGAAGAAAAATATTTTGTTAATCCAATATATATTAATTCTCTCTCTCCCTCTCGCTCGCCCCCTCCCTCCCTCTCTCCCGTCATGCTACTCATCGCAGCCCTTGGCTGCCGTCAGTTATTTCACCAAACTTTCACCGGGCGCTGCCGCGTATGCCACGCTGCGCCCGGCCCTGCAGGGACTTAGTGTCAGTCGCACTAAGTATGGCCGTGAGTGGAAGGAGGGATACTTTGCGGGGACTTAGTGCCGGTCGGCCCGACGGGCCCGTGTTGTCCTTTCATTATCGCCGGCAGTGTGCCTGCGCAGGTGGAGGCCGTAGTATCTGCAACCAACGGAGCAGTCAGTAGTGCGCCTGACTGTCAGTTCTTGTGACGTACAAAGGGTACATACTGCATGGGCTGAACGTCGGGATCCGTAGCGTGTATCTCCTTACTGGTCATATGGCAATGAGACGTATTTGCCAGATGGCTCTATATCTACGGAAGTTCTCGAATACGCGAAGGAAAGTGGCAGCGTCATAGTTTCTCCCATTGGCCCAAGGAGTTTCCGGTTCTTGAAAGTAAGAGAGAGTGGAGTTAGTACGTTCCCAGTTCGCCCGTTCTGGGGTTGAGCCAACTACCCTAAACCTTCTGACTCTCGTTACGCTCTGTTGCGTCCTTCCTCCCGCCAACAGAAGTTCTGCCACATCGGTGATCCCCTTCTTCCCCTATCATAACGAACCGGTCCCGCTTGCATTGAAGGCAACTTATTTACGACCGAGTGTTTTCTCTTCTTCCCGCTTCTCTCTCTGTGTTCATGGCCGTTAGATCCATTGCACCCCCCCCCCCTTCCCCTTCCTGCAAGTGACTCGCGTCGCAAGTTTCCCTCCTAACAGAGAAGAAAAGGGTGACCGGAACGAGGATTTTATTGGTGTGCATCATTACCCGGCCCTGACCGTGAATGAGCAGCCTCCGCGTCTCGCGCCAGTCTCACCCGCCCTCACCTCTGCGAGACCAACCTGGATGAAACACCATTTCTCTTCGCGACGTTCATTCATTTATTTACTTTTTGCGGAGGGGCGAGGCCCCCCACTAATGGTAGCACTGTGGTGGACCTGCGCGCCGCGTCTCCACCCGCGTGCCTGGCATACGTGCGGGGAGGGAGAGAGAGAGAGAGAGGGGGGGGGGGAGATGAAGTAAAATGGCTGCAGTTACATATGTAAGGAGGGCCAGCCCCCTCGTTTATTACTCTGTGCTGCTTCTTATTCAGGCCCTTTCTCTTTCTCTCTCTCTCTCTTTTTCGCATTTTGTCTCTTTGCCGTAGACTCTGTACACTTTTCTTTCTGCGCGCGTGTGCGTGAGCTGGGTGTGTTTTTCACTGGAGTCTCCCGTACCCGCTCTTACCTCATCGCTCTTTCCGACATTTAACGAGGAATTTCAATTTCGGGGAGTCCTATGTGTCATTGCCTTGTCTCCCACGTTTCTCTCCCTCTCCCTCCCATTTCTGGAGCTGGTGCCCTTTTCTGCTGCTCCTTTGCCCCGCAGATCAAAATTTTAATTTATTCTTATGGGGCCTTTTTTGGTCTCTCCTTGCCTCTGCCAATTGCAGGGCTTTCCAATATAAGACGCACCTCTGCCTTCCCTGTTGTCGCAGCAGTTTTGATTTCATCGCGACCTCTTCCTTTCTCTCTGCCCCATTTTGCTTCCACGCTGGCCTAGGTACTCAGAAGCGCTCTTGTCTTTCTTTCTCCATTCCAGTTTTCGGTTTAGTCCGAACCGCGCCACGAGTTCTTGTTATAGAACGTGGATATCTTGCCACTAGAGCTGCGCGTTGAGGTAGATTAAAGTTCCTGGGGGCTCGAGGGCTGGGCTGGGGTGGTCACCGCCATACGTAAGTGCAGCAGTTCGTCTCTTTTTCGCATTCTCCTCTTTCTTCCCCCTGCGCTCTCGCTCTTCGGGGCTGAATGCACTCCAGGGGGCGTCCGGCTCGGCTACACCCGCTCCTCCCCACCTTCCCCCTCCCAG
>NW_026267212.1:738061-743189 GCF_000697945.3 Frankliniella occidentalis | reverse complement strand
AGACTGTCCAGCAGCCGTCGCGCCGCTCAAATAATGCATCACTGCCACAAGGGATGAAGGATCGGCCTTGTGCTGAGGTGAGCGCGGCACGTGCAGTCACGTGCCGTCACGTGTGTATGCCTTCTTGCAGCCAGCATCGCCTTCGCCTCCCCTACAGCTGGCGTGTTTCTTCCATCTTTCCTCTTCCTTCTGTTGTTTCTCACCCCTTCGCCTCACCGTCCCCTCTCCGCCCCACCCCCTACTTCTCTTCTTATTTTCCGCTCGCGCGCCTTGCCTTAACCTCCTCCCTTTCGCCCCCCCATATCTGTTTACACGATACACCACCAATTGTCTACCCCCTTGCTGCGCGCAGCCGACGAGCTTAACCAGGAATTAAATGATATTCCTAGCTTGTTTTTTTTCCTCTCTTTTGTTTTAAAGCCAGCTTTGGCTGGAGAAGGGGGTGGGGGAGAGGAGCACAGACACGGCGAATTAGCCGGTGCTGCTGCGCCTGGTCCGGGCGGGGTGGAGCGGGGCGGGGCGTGCAGCAGGGATTAAAGGGGGGCCGGCCTGACTCGTTGCCAACTCCGAGACCCCCTACAAGCTGCCCCCGGGCCTCGCCGCCGCCACTCGGGCTGATTATACACGCGCTGCACTCGCGCGCGGCGGCGGCGGCGGCAGCGGCGGCAGCGGCGGCAGGTGGAGCCAGGGGAGGGGTACCATAGTGTTCGGTCGTGAAAAGAAAAAGCAAGCGGGCCGGATTGTGTGCTGGTGATGAGGCGGAGCAGGGCGTAGCTAGCAGTAGCAAGCATGGGGCGGGTTGGTGGAGCCCTGCTCCCAGGGGCCCGCCGCGGCGGCGCGCGCGCTCCCTCTCCGCTCGACTGAATCTCGTCCCGCGCGCACCCTTCGCTCTCTCACTTTCCCTGAGCTCTCCCCGCCCGTCTCCTCACGCCCACTCGCACTCGTTCATCCCCTGCTGCTCCCCCTTTCTTTTCCCCCGGTCTCCCCTATCTATCTCACCCCCCTCGCCTCTTCGCTAACACACACGCACACTCACACACACACACATGGCATTCATTTGTTCTCCGGTTACCCCCGCACTCTGGGAGCAGCCCCTCCTTATCCTCCTCCGGTCCCTTCTCCTCCTCTGCTCCGACCCGACCCCAATTAAAAATGGTCGCTGGCCCTGATTTATCGGCGCGCCCGCCTCGCGTCCCGCCGCCGCCGTGCCGCCCAGCCCTGCCCTTGAGCTCCGCGACGCCGTGCCGCTCCCCCGCTATTGTCTCCGGCCGAAGATACTCCCCGGCCAAGTGGCGTCGCGTGGCCGTCCTCCATTGTGAGTCCGGCGGGGCGCGGCGTATCGCCCCGGACGGGACGGACGGGACGGCCCGGACGGCGCGGGGACACCCCTTTGTCTAGCGCCGCGCCTTCGTCTGTCAGTGTCCGGTGGCAGCGGGCCCGGGCGGGCCGGGCCGAGACGGAGCCGCGGGGGAAGAGAGAGATATTGTTTTGCGCTGTGTGCAGCACACGGGGGCTGCCGGGCAGAGGATGGGGGGGGGGGGCTTATTGCAGGTTCGGACGACCAGGGGGGCCGCTCTGCAAATGAGATGTGGGTGGAGGGAGCGGGCGAGGGGCTCTGGGGGGTGGAGAAGGTCAGCACCTGTGCCGCCGCCGGGCAGCCGCCCTGAGGTACCCGCCGCTATACTTGTTCCCGGCGCCGGTGCCGTGTAACTGGCCGAGATTGCTTCCAGGCCCCCGGGAGGCACCGGGGATATATAGGAGCGACCCGGGGGAGCTAGGGGAGAGCAGGAGGGAGAGTGGGCGGGAAGAATTGCCGTATGTATTTTAGCCATGGCCCTGCACGAAGGTTATCCCGGGGGCGAGTGATAAGGATCGTGAAGGGGTCACGGGTCGCGGGGCCGAGGTCAGTGACTGTGCTGACGATGAGCAGCGCTCACCGGAGCGGGGGCCCCCTGGGTGCCGAGTGTCCCTACGGGCTCTTGGGAGGGGCTGCTGGCCCGTGAGCTGGCGCGCTGGCCACGCGGGGCTCTCCAACTGCGCTTGAGATATGCGGTGGAGTTGGTGGTGGTGGTGGTGGTGACGCTTGTGGGGGCGGCTTGGGCCGGGGGCGAACGAAAGGAGCTCATAACTCTCTGTCTGAATGGTGTGGACGGCGCGGTCCGGCCCGCCTGCGCGCCCCCCAACCCCTTCCTCAGCGCCACTTCAATATTCTTCCCCGGCGCCACCTACATTCCTCTCAACCACACTTTGCCCCCCACCTCCTGTCTCCACTACCCGAGTTTCTCCCTCTTTCTCTCGCTCGCTCCACAGCCTTGTAGTACATCACACCAGTGACAGACTGCGCATTTTAAGAAGGCGGCCGCCGCGGAGACCCACGGGAATGTGGCGTTACACTTTTTCTTCTTTTTTTTTTTTTCATTTTTATCTCTCGCGAACCGTGTCGTGGTCGACAGGGTGGTGAGTGGGAGGACGAGGGGACCCTTTCCCGGTGAGTAGAACGAGGGTGTCTAACAGCCCCATGGCAGTATAGCGAGAGATCTACGCTGCTGAGGACATTGTGGAGTATCACTGTAAACATTTCTAGGCACGATGACGACAGTTCCATGGCTAATTGTTAAGGTTTTCTTGTTATCAGTAAAGAGGATGTGACGAGAAAACCCATGACAACATCCCTGTACTAAAAAATAGCCATGTATGTCGTCATCGTGACAAGAAATTTTTGCGGTGTAATCCCTCCTCCGCATGCGGTCACGTCACGGTCTGCGATCAGCCCACTGGGTGTGCCGAACACCTACATGCCGCCGCCACCGACCACACCGCCAGCGGCGCGCCCTTCACAGTGCGTAGCGGCGCTATTTCATTTGGTAATGTTCTCTCCCCGCAGTATTTCACCGATGATTTACACGTTCCTTAATATCTGCTCAGTGCTCCGGTGCGCTGCTGCGCCGCCGGCCGCCGCCGCCGCGCCGCTTGACGTGGAGAGATGTCGCCCCTCTCTCTCTCGCTCCCCCTCCAGTCACCCCTTCTCCCCCTCTCTGGTTGCTGCTGCTGCTGCTGCTTGGCTATGCTTTTCATCAGGGGAGTGCTTTATCCACGGCGACTTTTCACCAACAACTCGTTACTTTTTTCCCCCCGCTTCCTCGTCGTCCGTCCGGCCTGTCGTTCCCGGGCCGGGCCGGGCCGGGCGGAGGCGTCCTGCTCCGCTGCCGCCGCGCCTGGACCGGGCCGGGCCCCCCGGGCTGATTAGCAGCGACTCGCCATTAGCGCCTGCGAAGTGGAAGGTAGGCCACCACCCCGGCGGGGCGGCGGCCGGGTGGCCTGCCCACCCGGCGCTCCCGCCCCGCCGCCGGGCACCCTCCCCACCTCCTCGTCTCGACCGGCGCCCCCCGCGCGCGAGCGCAAGAAGTCCTCATTTCTTTGCCCCCGGGGGAAAAACGACTGAATTCATTTCTTGGTTTTATTTATTTTACAGTGATTGCAGTGTCACAAATTTGTGCGTGCACTTTTTATTCATTTGGACACGTTTTATTCCTGCTAAAAATTTGTAGGAATGCATTGGATGGTTGTGCCTAATTACTTGGCCTGCCTCACGGGGTGGGTGGATCGGATCGTGAACAATGGTTGGCTATTTTTGTGCGTGACTCAATATCTCAATCTCGATATTACAGGTAGGATCTGAGTCAGGCCTCCCGTTTCTCATCCCCTTCCGGTCGTGCTGCCTCTGCTCACAAATTTCAAATCTATTTTTTTTTTTTTTGTTTGGGACAAGAATGGTCTCCTTTTTCTTTCTCTTGCGTTCCCTCTTGGCCCATTTTTTTCCTCTTTCATCCCTATTTCCTTGGAAGTCAACAGAAATCTGGCGAGCAGGCTACCAGTAATTAAATCGGAGCCACCTTTTACCTCTTCCATTTGATCCGAGCGGTATGGCAATGTGGTGGGTGTGGCTCTAAACACTACAGGCGGGGCGCAGACTCCACCCTGACAAGCTCGCTCCTCTCTCCCCTCCCTCTCGCTCGCAGTGCTCAGCTCTCGTGGGCGGGCGGGCGGGCGAGAGGGAGGCGCCACGTGCTCACGTTTTTCATTAACCAACTTTTAAAACGGTTTGTCTCTTCGTCTCGCCCGCTCGCCGGCGTGCGAGTGGGCGAGTGAAGTGAAGTGAAGCCACTGCCGCGGAAGTACCCCCCGCCCCTCCCCCCCTCCCCTCTCCTACACCCTCTCTCCCTCTCATTCCCCTCTGCTTCGCGGACTGCGCGCGCGCGCTCCGCGTCTCAGATTGGATTCCGTCTCGTTGTCTGACTGAATCACCGGGGACGAGCACGTGCCCCGCTAGCGATGCTGCTCTCTATCACATCGCTCTGGCATAACGTTGGTTGTTATTGCTATTAACCGAACTCTGCGCCTGCACTGTCGTTTTCCTTGTATTGACAATACGTAAATGTACCCATTCCTCGACCCATTCCCTTCATCGCCTCCCCACCCCCCCTCTCCCCCATGGCGTAATTGTAATAAAATGTATTTTCATTACTGCACCCCATCACTCCCCTTCTCTCACTGCTTTTCCATAGCGCTACTCGACTCGAGCTGGTTGCGTGGAGCTGGTTTAAACCGATCACCACGTTACGTCACTCCACCCTGTTTGCCCCCCCCCCCCACCTCTTTTCAACTGCTCCATCCCATACATGGCCCCTTACCTCTTCCTATTCTTCCCCCTCCCCGTTTTTCTTAGCCTCCTCTCTTCCCTCCCTCTCCACCTTTTCCCCTTCCCCCTAACCCAACTTCCTCCCGTCCCCCCTCACTTCCTCCTGGGCCCGGTCTATCTTGGCCGCCCAGCACCCCAGATTTTTACTCTGTCTCTATAACACGTTCCTTGCTCGTTCCCATTTGCTACACCGTTTAGTTGTTGTTGTTGCGGTGACGTCCGATACTTATGCCCATTTTTCGTAGGTACCTACGTAGGTACGCATGTTCTTTCTAAGACCCATGTTATTCTTAAAATGCGTCGATTTGTTTTCTGACTTTGTAGTGTAGCTTAACGGAACACTTGTCCGCACAGGGAGCGGCTCTGGTTGGCATTTTTCGTGGTCTCGGGCTCCGCCTGTTTAATTGGGAGAGAAAGCCCCCCCCCCCC
>NW_026267212.1:735483-738011 GCF_000697945.3 Frankliniella occidentalis | reverse complement strand
ACGATGGAGGGGGGGGGGATGCGGGCCGTCAGAGACGCTCTCCATTGTGCGACAGGGACATCTCGCCCAGAATTACTGTCTAAGAAATCAGTATCCCATTACCCTGCTGGGGTCCGCTCCTCCTCGTAGACCCGCCCCCCTCTTTGGTCCCATTTTCTACCCCCCGTTCCGTGCCGCGTGCACCGCCCGAATTTCCCCCGGAGGAGGGTTCAATCGTGAGGCAAGGCAAGAAACCCTCTGGAATGTGATGTGCGTCTCCTCCCTGTGCCGTTGTGCAACCCACTGCTTGAACCCCGCTGTTGTGCAACGAGCGTAACTGAGTCGGGCATTATGGTCCGGATTTTGTCAGGCTTCCTTAGTTCTGCCATATTTCTGCCAAAATTGTATTGTTGTATGTTTGTTTTTTAGACAGTACCCAAGACTGTCTCTACCAGAGACTCTCCCCACCCCCCTCCTCACCGTCTTAGTGGCGTTCCGTTTTTTGCAGTTGTAAATTGCTTGTCTCTCATTTCGCTCTTCGCACGGTTCAGAAGGTGTCCTTTTTGAAAAGGAGGAAACCTCTTTAGTTTGAAAAAAATTCCTCCGAATTTAAGGATCTCTTATCGAAAACTCAAGGGTGATCCCCATTTTCGAGGTGACTTTCTCAAAATCTGAGGATTTGTCCTCAAATTATGGAATCTCCTTACAGTTTTCCTCTTTTCCTCACAAAATCGAACGTTCCCTCTGAAGCTTTCTTACCGCGCTCGGCTGCTGCGCCGGCTGCGCCGCGCGCCGTCCCACAGGGGGGCCGACAGCAGCAGTCGGGTCGGCGCCTCTCCTGTTACCAATCACCGCAGTGTGCGATTGCCGGCGCCTTATCGGAACACGTTGCGAAACAAGATACGCCCAACACGAGCGGATTCCGCGAGTACCATTCCCCGGCGGGGCAGCAGGGCGGGGTGGCGGGCTGTGGTGGGCGGTGGGCGCCGCCTTGTTGCCGGTCCCACTCTTTTCTTCTCCTCTTTTCTCTCCACCACCGGCAGCAGCAGCAGCAGTAGCGGTTGTGGCAGCAGAGCAAGAAACCCGCCGCCCACTCCCACGCGCGTCGCCTCCCCGACAGTAGTTTCGGGTCGCGCGCGGCGCGGGTTCGAGTCGCCCCGCGCGGGCGCGGCCTCTTTTATCTCTCTCAACGCAGAATGCTATGGTGGAGGCCGCGGCGCCCCTGCTGCCGCACGCGTGCCCGCTCCCCGGGACAATGACAACACGTGCAACACGTGCGTGCGCCCGCTGCCCATCCCGCCAACCTTTTTTTTCCTTTGCCGCGCGCCCGCACCGCCACTATATAGGATTATATATTTCTGTATCCGGCCGCGGCGCTCGGCCCGAGCGTGTTGTTTGGGGGAAGTTGGAGTGGAAAATGAAGTATCCGCAACTTGCGAGGAGCAGCCGCGGCGCCCAGGCCCAGGGGGACCCCGCGGCCCCGGCGGCACCCCACACCACACCCCATGCAAAGCAGCCCCGCTGCGCCGCCGCCTCAAACTTTACCCGATTGACATGGACATACGTTTTCTTTTCTCGCGCGCACATTTCCCGCCGCATTCTTATCACTGCGGCGGGTATTGGGTCCGACGTCGCGCGGGGGAGTGGCGCCGGGAAGGAGGTGGAGGTGGACGTAGACGAGAAGGAGGAGTTGAAGGAGAAGGAGAAGAAGGAGGAGTTGGAGGAGAAGGAGAAGGAGGTGGAGCAGAAGGTGGTGGAGAAGGAGGAGTGGGGGGTGTCTGTGCGGGGGCCGCGCCGTAAGGGGATCGAGGAGAGGTGCGCGGTGCGACAGCTCGGGGGTCAAGCCCAGCAGCAGCAGCAGCAGCAGCAGTGGGGGGCCGCCACCGTTAGCAGCAGGCCGGGGTGCGTGGTGCAGTTCGGGGTTTTTGGTCTTTGCGGTGGCGAGTTTGTGTGTTTGCCCACCCGTCGTTTTAATCCAGCCGCCGCCGAAAGCCGCCCGCCCGCCTGCCAGCCTCAGCCTCGTAGTTACCGAAGGGGTTGGTGACCCTGCTGGAGGCGCCAGGCTCTGTGGAGTAGTCGGGCTGCTGGAGGCGGCGTGCGCTGCTCACTGCCGGAGCAGGGGGCGGGGGGCACCCTGGGGAGATTTAGTGGGATGGTGAGCGTGTGCGCGTGGGAGAGGCGAAGGGTGGCGCCGCCGCCCGCTCCCCGGTTAATACCCAGTCACATCACCATACCGCTTCTCCCCGCCACGCCCATCTACGCCACGCCGCACCACACCACGCCCCCCACATTACCGGGAACGACCGCGCCGGTTGTCACCTCCAGCGCCGCCACGCCACCGCCAGCGCGCCGCACTAGAAAGGCACACACATACACGCGGTAAAATGGTCCGGGTGGCGCCACATCGCGACCACATTGATCCCCCGCCGCGCCATTGTACCGCGCGTTGTGTTGTGGCTGGACAGGACGCGGTGTGTCCTATACGGGATGTTAATTCATCACCCTAGAAACACCACTACTACATGCTTTGTCACACACTCCCCCCCCCC
>NW_026267212.1:727625-729996 GCF_000697945.3 Frankliniella occidentalis | reverse complement strand
CCCCCCCCCCTCCTCCCTCTTTCTCTTGCTGAATTATCGTATTATGCTTTGGACTGGTTGTTCTCAGGAGGAGAATGGGCACCGTGGGCACGAGCAGACGGAGAGTTGGATTCTCTCTAAGTGCTTTCTCCGCCGAGGTGTGGCGTCATTTTTTTTTCTCCCTTCTTTTTAAAGCAGACGACCCGGCTCCTTGCGATGCTCGCTCTGGCCTGGCCTGGCTCGCTCTTGGGCTCGAGGGGGAGCGCCGCGCCGAGCCGCCGGCACGCCGTGCGGCTGCATGCCCTTCCTTCTTACCTCCTTCCAAAATGTGATTCCTTTTGCCTACCGCGCGTCTCTGCCGCCGCCCGGCTTCTCCTCTGCGTCTCCCGCACAAAAGAGTTTTGGTTCGGAGCGGAGACGGTGAGCTGTTCTCGTCGTGGCTCTCTCTTTCCTTCGTCCGACCGCAGTCTCTCCTTATGTCCTACGATGTACATCTTTCTCGCCCGCTTCTTTTGATATTTTGCCTCTTTCCGTTGAACTTTCTCCTTCTCGCCCTGTACAGTGTTTTTGTGTCTGAATTTTTCATACCCTTATTACAACGTGAATAAGACATACACTATATAGGCAAATTTATGTTAGGTTGTGCAGGACCTTCGCTCGATCAGTTCACTTGTAATTTGTTAGACTTAAATTATACGCTGTTCTGTATTGAAACCAACGTCTGCAAAAGTACTTTCGCTCTGTGTACCTCGCTGTACTCATAAATTGGCCATATACCCTATACGACTTTTAATTCACTTTGTGTTTGATTGTTTACTTCGATCCCCAATGCAATGACACCTACTGAAACGAACAGCTCTCGTGTCCCGTTCCTCTTCCGGTCCTGAGCGGCTTGCGGTGCCAGTCGGTATAGCGTTAGCAGGTAATTAGACCTGTTGCGCGGTGTAAAACACTTGTTGCCTGGACCGGCGCTGCGCACGCAGGAGGGATTAGGTGATGAGACTGGGTCTTACCTCCGCCTTTCCCTCGGGCGCTACTACCGCTTCTGTTACCTCGGCTTCTACCGGTGCTGCTACCGCTGCTCCTACACCGCTGCTGCTAACGGCGCTGCTCTGCCGCTGGGGTTGCTACAGGGCTGAGGCTCACCCTTCTTCTCGGCTTACTTTTTATTCATGTACAGCCCATCTCTCCTTGTACGGTGGGCCTGCGCTGCCGTGTGCCCCCCCCCCCTCCCCCCGCTCTAAGTGAGAATGATCTTTACCGTACCGGGTGTAACTGACGCAGCAGTGTTGCGAGTTTGCCTACTCTTTACTTTACACCTGTCGTAAGGGGCCATGGCCCCTGTGGCCATATTGAGTATGGAATCCCGCACCACTGCTGCGCATTCACAGATACACCCAGTACATGCTGTGCTGGAGGCACGGATGTACACACGAATTTATGCATGAACTCTGGTAAAGTTATGATCCGTTTTGTTCATAAATAAAAGCTGTAGCACACATATTCAAACATATATTTAATCACACCCAAGTGTGCAATATTTTATGGCCGCAAATCCGTATTATGTAAACTTTACGCTGTATTCAACTTGTGCGAAAAAGTCCGATAGTGTGTACGCCGTGCCCCGGGACACCTAGCTGCGGTGACGCAGGAGGGGGGGATGCAGGTTGGTCTAGTCTCTTCTCACATGAGACTAAACGTGAAGAGCGGGCTGCAGGTAAATAGCCCCCTCCCCATTAACCTCCTGTCGCTTGCGTGGATGATGTTTTTGTACTTTTCCATTCTATGCATACCTATGACCTATGCAACTATGTGCACAATAGTTTGCGTAAACCTTGGAAACTTAGTAAGATAATTCTTCACATGTGATAAAGTTAACGTGATTAAGACGTCGCACACAACAGATTTGTACAAGCGATGTGTAAAAAGAAAGTGCACACATAATCAGTGCGCGCACCTTTTCGTCCCCCTCTAGGCCTCTAGGTGTGTGTCTTCTTATATTGAAATTGCATGAGCAGCAAAGGGGGGGAGTGATGTTGCCCTCTCTCGGTTTGTGTAGACGCGGTGATGAGTGCCTTCTCTCGAGGCGCCCTCCCCGCCCGCGGGCAGAAGGGCGGAGGAAATGGCGTGTTTTCCGCGAAGCCGTAATCTCTCTCTCACTCCCTCTCTCGTTCTCTCTCGCTCTTCCTTCCTCCCCGCGTGGGGAGCAAACTTACTCGTCCTGATTAGTGTAGGCCGACGACGTCTTCGCAAACGTCTGCGCGCATCTCTAGTCCCCGCCACGCCGCCACGCGGCTCTGTTTCATAGCCGGCACAGTATATTGCCTCCCCGCCGGCGCGGCGAGTACGTTGCACGACGCCCACACCTCACCTTGCCTCATGCTCCCCCCCC